>NW_027672529.1:0-243000 GCF_964165515.1 Mesoplodon bidens | reverse complement strand
TATTTCTACAGCTATAACATGTATTGGAAACCTAGAGAATGGACACACTGTGAATACAAAAGGTTTCTAAAACTCAACGAATAGTCCCTGTCCTGGTGCTCCGTTTTGACTTTCCAACTGCTTTACTATCAATCTCCCAAATTGGAGACACATACCCTTTAAGCTCCTGGTTCGCACAGGTTGCCAATTTTGCAGAGGATGGAAGGGAAGAGGGAGAACCAATGAGAGAGTAGCTGTTAGGCATTTGGACGAGAACATGTCACTCTAATTTCCCGGCAGGAAGAAGTATTAAACAAAGTCTCAGCCACCCAACGGGATCCAGTATAGGTCCTGAACAAAAATTTTGGACTTGCGTACAGCTCACAAAATACGAATTGAATAATGGTGCTCAGGGGCACAGCAATTCACAAACTGGCAGAGTAATAAAGGACAACTATCGTCCAAAAATCTGTTGAGGGAAGGCAATGAGGCGGACTTGAAAGCGAGGCAGAATAGCAGGAAACAGATTTCAAGAGGAACGTTGGAATCGCCTTTAAAGCACAGGAAGAGGGGCACAACTTCAACAATGACGCACTTGGCCAAAAAGGGCGTATGCGTTTTCTCCTGAATATATTCAGGAGAAAACGCATATGCCCTTTTTGGCCAAGCAAGCAAGCGGGCAATGCAAATCTGCACTACAAAGAAGTATCACTTCCCACCGGTCAAAAGGGATATCCACAAAATGTGTTAAAACCAGAAGGCAAGACAGGCCCTGGAGAAGAGGGAGCCTTGTTATGCTGATGGGTGAGATGTAAATTGCCAACTGCCTCACTGGAGGACTGCATTGCGTGCCCTAAAACAAGTAAACAACAGAGCTACAGAGCCAAGGGCACTTCCAGTCTAGGGAATATACCTTGGGAAAACTGAAAATCAATAAGACAGAGACACACCAAATTTAGGGCTGCACTGCTTACAAGAACCTCAACTTGGGTACACCTTAAATATCCCAGGAAATAAAAAAATGGTTCAAAAAATTGTGGTAATTATGTACGGTGAAACATCACTCAGCCATGAAATCAATGTCATAAGACCAGGAGCAGCAAAGTGAGTGGATTCAGGTATGATGATTCTAAGTGAAATAAGTCTCACAGAAAAAGAAACTTATCATAAGATATCACTAATGAAGATCCTGTAAACATGGCTACACATGAACTGAGTTACGAAAGAGAACAGAGTCTCACACTTAGAAAAAACTGTTATGCCTGCTTAAGGGGGAAGGAGAGGTGGGGTGATGCATAAAACCAGAGTTTGACATAAGCACAGCTACCATTTCTAAAACCAACTTTGGAATACACAAGGCCTACACCTTCCTCAGTGAAAGGGACTCAAAACCCCATATTTCCCGCAGAGGAATACATGTGACAAGTAAGAAACTTAAAACCTATGTATTGATATGATTCTGTAAGGGAATCAAGTATGTCTAGACTGGCATAAACATGGCAGTGAGAATCAGCTCAAACCCACTATAAAAAGGAATTTCAAAAACAAAACCAAAAAACAGGGAAATTCTTGACATTTCCTTCAGGGTCTCTGATGAAACCTGGAATGACCCTATCTACAATGACAGCTGGATATGGTATAAGGCTGGACACTTGGGACTGAGAGGATTGGTGAGATTGGGTGAGCAAATGCAGACCCTTTAAAGCAAAAATGCATGGCCCCCATTCCATGGGTCCCAACTCTCCAGGTTGAAGGGAATATTTCTACAGCTATAACATGTATGAGAAACCTAGAGAATGGACACACAGTGAATACAAAAGGTTTCTAAAACTCAACGAATAGTCCCTCTCCTGGTGCTCCGGTTTGACTTTCCAACTGCTTTACTATCAATCTCCCAAATTGGAGAGACAGCCCCTTTAAGCTCCTGGTTCGCACAGGTTGCCAATTTTGCAGAGAATGGAAGGGAAGAGGGAGAACCAATGAGAGAGTAGCTGTTAGGCATTTGGACGGGCACATGTCACTCTAATTTCCCGGCAGGAAGAAGAATTAACCAAAGTCTCAGCCACCCACCGGGAACCAGTATACGTCCTGAACCAAAATTTGGGACTTGCGTACAGCTCACAAAAGACGAGTTTTAAAATAGAGCTCAGGGACACAACAATTCACAAACTGGCACAGTAATAAAGGACAACTATCGTCCAAAAATCTGTTGAGGGAAGGCAACGAGGCGGAATTGAAAGCGAGGCAGAATAGCAGGAAACAGATTTCAAGAGGTACGTTGGAATCGCCTTTAAAGCACAGGAAGAGGGGTACAACTTCGACAATGACGCACTTGGCCAAAAGGGCATATGTGTTTTCTCCTGAATATATTCAGATAAAACGCATACCCCCTTTTTGGCCAAGCAAGCAAGCGGGCAATGCAAATCTGCACTACAAAGAAGTATCACTTCCCACAGGTCAAAAGGGACATCCACAAATGTGTAAAAACCAGAAAGGCAAGACAGGCCCTGGAGAATAGGGAGCCTTGTTATGCTGATGGGCGGGATGTAAATTGCCAGCTGCGTCACTGGAGGAGTGCATTGCATTCCCTAAAACAAGTAAACAACAGAGCTATAGAGCCAAGGGCACTTCCAGTCTACGGAATATACCTTGGGAAAACTGAAAATCAATAAGACAGAGCCACCCCCAAATTTAGGGGTGCACTGCTTATAAGAACCTCAAATTGTGTACACCTTAAATATCCCAGGAAATATAAAAATGGTTCAAAATATTGAACTACATATGTACGATGGAAAAGACCTCACCATGAAATCAATGTCATAAGACCAGGAGCAGCAAAGTGAGTGGATTCTGGTACGATGATTCTAAGTGAAATAAGTCACACAGAAAAAGAAACTTATCATACGATATCACTTATGAAGATCCTGTAAACATGGCTACACATGAACTGAGTAAGGAAAGAGAACAGAGTCTCACATTTAGAAAACACTCTTATGCCTGCTTAAGGGGGAAGGAGAGGTGGGGTGATGCATAAAACCAGAGTTTGATATAAGTCCAGGTACCATTTCTAAAACCAACTGTGGAATAGACAAGACCTACACCTTCCTCAGTGAAAGGGACTCAAAATCACATATTTCCCGCAGAGGAATAGATCTGACTAGTAAGAATCTTAAAACCTATGTATTGATATTTCTCTCTAAGGGAATCAAGTGTGTGTAGACTGGCATAAACATGACAGCGAGAATCAGCACATACCCACTATAAAAAGGAATTTCAAAAACAAAACGAAAAAACAGGGAAATTCTTTACATTTCCTTCAGGGTCTCTGATGAAACCTGGAATGACCCTATCTACAGTGACAGCTGGATGTGGTATAAGGCTGTACACTTGGGACTGAGAGGATTGGTGAGATTGGGTGAGCAAATGCAGACCCTTTAAAGCCAAAATGCATGGCCCCCATTCCATGGGTCCCATCACTCCAGGTTGAAGGGAATATTTCTACACCTATAACATGTAGGGGAAACCTAGAGAATGGACACACTGTGAATACAAAAGTTTTCTAAAACTCAACGAATAGTCCCTCTCCTGTTGCTCCGGTTTGACATTCCAACTGGTTTACTATCAATCTCCCAAATTGGAGAGACAGCCCCTTTAAGCTCCTGGTTCGCAGAGGTTGCCAAATTTGCAGAGGATGGAAGGGAAGAGGGAGAACCAATGAGAGAGTAGCTGTTAGGCATTTGGACAGGCACATGTCACTCTAATTTCCCGGCAGGAGAAGTATTAACCAAAGTCTCAGCCACCCACCGGGAACCAGTATACGTCCCGAACCAAAATTTTTGACTTGCGTACAGCTCACAAAAAACGAGTTTTAAAATTGAGCTCAGGGACACAGCAATTCACAAACTGGCAGAGTAATAAAGGACAACTATCGTCCAAAAATCTGTTGAGGGAAGGCAACGAGGCGGACTTGAAAGCGAGGCAGAATAGCAGGAAATAAATTTCAAGAGGTACGTTGGAATCGCCTTTAAAGCACAGGAAGAGGGGCACAACTTCGACAATGACGCACCTGGCCAAAAAGGGCATATGCGTTTTCTACTGAATATATTCAGGAGAAAATGCCTACGCCCTTTTTGGCCCAGCAAGCAAGCGGGCAATGCAAATCTGCACTACAAAGAAGTATCACTTCCCACCGGTCAAACGGGTCATCCACAAAATGTGTAAAAACCAGAAAGGCAAGAGAGGCCCTGGAGAACAGGGAGCATTGTTATGCTGATGAGCGGGATGTAAATTGCCACCTGCCTCACTGGAGGAGTGCATTGTGTTTCCTAAAACAAGTAAACAACAGAGCTACAGAGCCAAGGACACTTCCAGTCTAGGGAATATACCTTGGGAAAACTGAAAATTAATAAGACAGAGCCATCCCCAAATTTAGTGCTGCACTGCTTACAAGAACCTCAACTTTGGTACACCTTAAATATCGCAGGAAATATAAAAATGGTTCAAAAAATTGTGGGACTTATGTACGATGGAATATCCCTCAGCCATGAAATCAATGTCATAAGACCAGGAGCAGCAAAGTGGGTGGATTCAGGTACGCTGATTCTAATTAAAATATGTCACACAGAAAAAAGAAACTTATCATAAGATATCACTTATGAATATCCTGTAAACATGGCTACACATGAACTGAGTTAAGAAAGAGTACAGAGTCTCACATAGAGAAAACACTGTTATGCCTGCTTAAGGGGGAAGGAGAGGTGGGGTGATGCATAAAACCAGAGTTTGATATAAGCCCGGGTACCGTTTCTAAAACCAACTTTGGAATAGACAAGACCTACACATTCCTCAGTGAAAGGGACTCAAAACCCCATATTTCCCTTAGAGGAATAGATCTGACTAGTAAGAATCCTAAAACCTATGTATTGATATGTCTCCGTAAGGGAATCAAGTGTGTCTAGACTGGCATAAACATGGCAGTGAGAATCAGCTCAAACCAACTATAAAAAGGAATTTCAAAAACAAAACCAAAAAACCGGGAAATTCTTTACAATTCCTTCAGGGTCTCTGATGAAACCTGGAATGACCCTATCTACAATGACAGCTGGATGTGGCATAAGGCAGGACACTTGGGACTGAGAGGATTGGTGAGATTGGGTGAGCAAATACAGACCGTTTAAAGCAAAAATGGATGGCACCCATCCCATGGGTCCCAACTCTCCAGGTTGAAGGGAATATTACTACAGCTATACCATGTACGGGAAACCTAGATAATGGACACACTGTGAATACAAAAGGTTTCTAAAACTCAACGAATAGTCCCTCTCCTGGTGCTCCGGTTTGACTTTCCAACTGCTTTACTATCAATCTCCCAACTTGGAGAGACAGCCCCTTTAACCTCCTGGTTTGCACAGGTTGCCAATTTGGCAGAGGATGGAAGGGAAGAGGGAGAACCAGTGAGAGAGTAGCTGTTTGGCATTTGGACGGGCACATGTCACTCTAATTTCCCGGCAGGAAGAAGAATTAACCAAAGTCTCAGCCACCCACCGGGAACCAGTAAAGTTCCTGAACCAAAATTTTGGACTTGCGTACAGCTCACAAAAAAACGAGTTGAAAAATGGAGCTCAGGGGCACAGCAATTCACAAACTGGCAGAGTAATAAAGGACAACTATCGTCCAACAATCTGTTGAGGGAAGGCAACGTGGTGGACTTGAAAGCGAGGCAGAATAGCAGGAAACAGATTTCAAGAGGTATGTTGGAATCGCCTTTAAAGCACAGGAAGAGGGGCACAACTTCGACAGTGACGCACTTGGCCAAAAAGGGCGTATGCATTTTCTCCTGAATATATTCATGAGAAAACACATACGCACTTTTTGGCCAAGCAAGCAAGGGGGCAATGCAATTCTGCACTAGAAAGAAGTATCACTTCCCACCGGTCAAAAGGGACCTCCACAAAATGTGTAAAAACCAGAAACGCTAGACAGATCCTGGAGAACAGGGAGCCTTGTTATGCTGATGGGCGGGATGTAAATTGCCAACTGCCTCACAGTAGGATTGTACTGTGTTCCCTAAAACAAGTAAACAACAGAGCTACAGAGCCAAGGGCACTTCCAGTCTAGGGAATATACCTTGGGAAAACTGGAAATCAATAAGACAGAGCCACCCCCAAATTTATGGCTGCACTGCTTACAAGAACCTCAACTTGGGTACACCTTATATATCCCAGGAAATATAAAAATGGTTCAAAAATTGTGGTACTTATGTACGATGGAATATCCCTCAAACATGAAATCAATGTCATAAGACCAGGAGCAGCAAAGTGAGTGGATTCATGTACGATGATTCTAAGTGAAATAAGTCACACAGAAAAAAGAAACGTATCATAAGATATCACTTATGAAGATCCTGTAAACATGGCTACACATGAACTGAGTTAAGAAAGAGGGCAGAGTCTCACATTTAGAAAACACTGTTATGCCTGCTTAAGGGAGAAGGAGAGGTGGGGTGATGCGTAAAACCAGAGTTTGATATAAGCGCGGATACCGTTTCTAAAACCAACTTTGGAATAGACAAGACCTACACCTTCCTCAGTGAAAGGGACTCAAAACCCCATATTTCCCGCAGAGGAATAGATCTGACTAGTAAGAATCTTAAAACCCATGTATTGATATGTCTCCATAAGGGAAACAAGTGTGTCTAGACTGGCATAAACATGGCAGCGAGAATCAGCTCAAACCCACTATAAAAAGGAATTTCAAAAACAAAACCAAAAAACAGGGAAATTCTTTACAATTACTTAAGGGTCTCAGATGAAACCTGGAATGACTCTATCTACAATGACAGCTGGATGTGGCATAAGGCTGGACACTTGGGACTGAGAGGATTGGTGAGATTGGGTGAGCACACGCAGACCCTTTAAAGCAATAATGCATGGCCCCCATTCCATGGGTCCCAACTCTCCATGTTGAAGGGAATATTACTACAGCTATAACATGTACGGGAAACCTAGAGAATGGACACACTGTGAATACAAAAGGTTTCTAAAACTCAACGAGTTGTCCCTCTCCTGGTGCTCCGGTTTGACTTTCCATCTGCTTTATTATCAATCTCCCAACTTGGAGAGACAACCCCTTTAACCTCCTCGTTCGCACATGTTGCCAATTTGGCAGAGGATGGAATGGAAGAGGGAGTACCAAAGACAGCGAGATGTTAGGCATTTGGACGGGCACATGTCACTCTAATTTCCCGGAAGGAAGAAGAATTAACCAAAGTCTCAGCCACCAACCAGGAACCAGTATAGGTCCTGAACCAAAATATTGGACTTGCGTTCAGCTCACAAAAAACGAGTTGAAAAAAGGAGCTCAGGGGTACAGCAATTCACAAACTGGCAGAGTAATAAAGGACAACTATCATCCAAAAATCTGTTGAGGGAAGGCAACGAGGCAGACTTGAAAGTGAGGCAGAATAGCAGGAAATAAATTTCAAGTGGTACGATGGAATTGCCTTTAAAGCACAGGAAGAGGGGCACAACATCGACAATGACGAACCTGGCCAAAAAGTGCGTATGCGTTTTCTACTGAATATATTCAGGAGAAAACGCATACGCCCATTTTGGCCAAGCAAGCAAGCGGGCAATGCAAATCTGCACTACAAAGTAGTATCACTTCCCACCGGTCAAACGGGTCATCCACAAAATGTGTAAAAACCAGAAAGGCAAGAGAGGCCCTGGAGAACAGGGAGCATTGTTATGCTGATGAGCGGGATGTAAATTGCCACCTGCCTCACTGGAGGAGTGCATTGTGTTTCCTAAAACAAGTAAACAACAGAGCTACAGAGCCAAGGACACTTCCAGTCTAGGGAATATACCTTGGGAAAACTGAAAATTAATAAGACAGAGCCATCCCCAAATTTAGTGCTGCACTGCTTACAAGAACCTCAACTTTGGTACACCTTAAATATCGCAGGAAATATAAAAATGGTTCAAAAAATTGTGGGACTTATGTACGATGGAATATCCCTCAGCCATGAAATCAATGTCATAAGACCAGGAGCAGCAAAGTGAGTGGATTCAGGTACGCTGATTCTAATTAAAATATGTCACACAGAAAAAAGAAACTTATCATAAGATATCACTTATGAATATCCTGTAAACATGGCTACACATGAACTGAGTTAAGAAAGAGTACAGAGTCTCACATAGAGAAAACACTGTTATGCCTGCTTAAGGGGGAAGGAGAGGTGGGGTGATGCATAAAACCAGAGTTTGATATAAGCCCGGGTACTGTTTCTAAAACCAACTTTGGAATAGACAAGACCTACACATTCCTCAGTGAAAGGGACTCAAAACCCCATATTTCCCTTAGAGGAATAGATCTGACTAGTAAGAATCCTAAAACCTATGTATTGATATGTCTCCGTAAGGGAATCAAGTGTGTCTAGACTGGCATAAACATGGCAGTGAGAATCAGCTCAAACCAACTATAAAAAGGAATTTCAAAAACAAAACCAAAAAACCGGGAAATTCTTTACAATTCCTTCAGGGTCTCTGATGAAACCTGGAATGACCCTATCTACAATGACAGCTGGATGTGGCATAAGGCTGGACACTTGGGACTGAGAGGATTGGTGAGATTGGGTGAGCAAATACAGACCGTTTAAAGCAAAAATGGATGGCACCCATCCCATGGGTCCCAACTCTCCAGGTTGAAGGGAATATTACTACAGCTATACCATGTACGGGAAACCTAGATAATGGACACACTGTGAATACAAAAGGTTTCTAAAACTCAACGAATAGTCCCTCTCCTGGTGCTCCGGTTTGACTTTCCAACTGCTTTACTATCAATCTCCCAACTTGGAGAGACAGCCCCTTTAACCTCCTGGTTTGCACAGGTTGCCAATTTGGCAGAGGATGGAAGGGAAGAGGGAGAACCAGTGAGAGAGTAGCTGTTTGGCATTTGGACGGGCACATGTCACTCTAATTTCCCGGCAGGAAGAAGAATTAACCAAAGTCTCAGCCACCCACCGGGAACCAGTAAAGTTCCTGAACCAAAATTTTGGACTTGCGTACAGCTCACAAAAAAACGAGTTGAAAAATGGAGCTCAGGGGCACAGCAATTCACAAACTGGCAGAGTAATAAAGGACAACTATCGTCCAACAATCTGTTGAGGGAAGGCAACGTGGTGGACTTGAAAGCGAGGCAGAATAGCAGGAAACAGATTTCAAGAGGTATGTTGGAATCGCCTTTAAAGCACAGGAAGAGGGGCACAACTTCGACAGTGACGCACTTGGCCAAAAAGGGCGTATGCATTTTCTCCTGAATATATTCATGAGAAAACACATACGCACTTTTTGGCCAAGCAAGCAAGGGGGCAATGCAATTCTGCACTAGAAAGAAGTATCACTTCCCACCGGTCAAAAGGGACCTCCACAAAATGTGTAAAAACCAGAAACGCTAGACAGATCCTGGAGAACAGGGAGCCTTGTTATGCTGATGGGCGGGATGTAAATTGCCAACTGCCTCACAGTAGGATTGTACTGTGTTCCCTAAAACAAGTAAACAACAGAGCTACAGAGCCAAGGGCACTTCCAGTCTAGGGAATATACCTTGGGAAAACTGGAAATCAATAAGACAGAGCCACCCCCAAATTTATGGCTGCACTGCTTACAAGAACCTCAACTTGGGTACACCTTAAATATCCCAGGAAATATAAAAATGGTTCAAAAATTGTGGTACTTATGTACGATGGAATATCCCTCAAACATGAAATCAACGTCATAAGACCAGGAGCAGCAAAGTGAGTGGATTCATGTACGATGATTCTAAGTGACATAAGTCACACAGAAAAAAGAAACTTATCATAAGATATCACTTATGAAGATCCTGTAAACATGGCTACACATGAACTGAGTTAAGAAAGAGGGCAGAGTCTCACATTTAGAAAACACTGTTATGCCTGCTTAAGGGAGAAGGAGAGGTGGGGTGATGCGTAAAACCAGAGTTTGATATAAGCGCGGATACCGTTTCTAAAACCAACTTTGGAATAGACAAGACCTACACCTTCCTCAGTGAAAGGGACTCAAAACCCCATATTTCCCGCAGAGGAATAGATCTGACTAGTAAGAATCTTAAAACCCATGTATTGATATGTCTCCATAAGGGAAACAAGTGTGTCTAGACTGGCATAAACATGGCAGCGAGAATCAGCTCAAACGCACTATAAAAAGGAATTTCAAAAACAAAACCAAAAAACAGGGAAATTCTTTACAATTACTTAAGGGTCTCTGATGAAACCTGGAATGACTCTATCTACAATGACAGCTGGATGTGGCATAAGGCTGGACACTTGGGACTGAGAGGATTGGTGAGATTGGGTGAGCACACGCAGACCCTTTAAAGCAATAATGCATGGCCCCCATTCCATGGGTCCCAACTCTCCATGTTGAAGGGAATATTACTACAGCTATAACATGTACGGGAAACCTAGAGAATGGACACACTGTGAATACAAAAGGTTTCTAAAACTCAACGAGTTGTCCCTCTCCTGGTGCTCCGGTTTGACTTTCCATCTGCTTTATTATCAATCTCCCAAATTGGAGAGACAACCCCTTTAACCTCCTGGTTCGCACATGTTGCCAATTTGGCAGAGGATGGAAGGGAAGAGGGAGTACCAAAGACAGCGAGATGTTAGGCATTTGGACGGGCACATGTCACTCTAATTTCCCGGAAGGAAGAAGAATTAACCAAAGTCTCAGCCACCAACCAGGAACCAGTATAGGTCCTGAACCAAAATATTGGACTTGCGTTCAGCTCACAAAAAACGAGTTGAATAAAGGAGCTCAGGGGTACAGCAATTCACAAACTGGCAGAGTAATAAAGGACAACTATCATCCAAAAATCTGTTGAGGGAAGGCAACGAGGCAGACTTGAAAGTGAGGCAGAATAGCAGGAAATAAATTTCAAGTGGTACGATGGAATTGCCTTTAAAGCACAGGAAGAGGGGCACAACATCGACAATGACGAATCTGGCCAAAAAGTGCGTATGCGTTTTCTACTGAATATATTCAGGAGAAAACGCATACGCCCATTTTGGCCAAGCAAGCAAGCGGGCAATGCAAATCTGCACTACAAAGTAGTATCACTTCCCACCGGTCAAAGGGGTCAGCCACAAAATGTGTAAAAACCAGAAAGGCAAGACAGACCCTGGAGAACAGGGAGCCTTGTTATGCTGATGGTCGGGATGTAGATTGACAACTGCCTCACTGGAGGAGTGCATTGCATTCCATAAAACAAGTAAACAACAGAGCTACAGAGCCAAGGGCACTACCAGTCTAGGTAATATACCTTGGGAAAACTGAAAATCAATAAGACAGAGCCACACCCATATTGAGGGCTGCACTGCTTACAAGAACCTCAACTTGTGTACACCTTAAATATCCCAGGAAATATAAAAATGGTTCAAAAAATTTTGGTACTTATGTAGGATGGAATATCCCTCAGCTATGAAATCAATGTCATAAGACCAGGAGCACCAAAGTGAGTGGATTCAGATACGATGATTCTAAGTGAAATAAGTCACACAGAAAAAGAAACTTATCATAAGATATCACTTATGAAGATCCTGTAAACATGGCTACACATGAAGTGAGTTAGGAAAGTGAACAGAGTCTCACATTTAGAAAACACTCTTATGCCTGCTTAAGGGGAAAGGAGAGGTGGGGTGATGCATAAACCCAGAGTTTGATATAAGCACAGGTACCATTTCTAAAAACAACTGTGGAATAGACAAGACCTACACCTTCCTCAGTGAAAGGGACTCAAAACCCCATATTTCCCGCAGAGGAATAGATCTGACTAGTAAGAATATTAAAACCTATGTATAGATATGTCTCCGTAAGGGAATCAGGTGTGTCTAGACTGGCATAAACATGGCAGCGAGAATCAGCTCAAACCCACTATAAAAAGGAATTTCAAAAACAAAACCAATAAACAGCGAAATTCTTTACAATTCCTTCAGGGTCTCTGATAAAACCTGGAATGACCCTATCTACAATGACAGCTAGATGTGGCATAAGGCTGAGCACTTGGGACTGAGAGGATTGGTGAGATTGGGTGAGCAAATGCAGACCCTTTAAAGCAAAAATGCATGGCCCCCATTCCATGGGTCCAAACTCTCCATGTTGAAGGGAATATTACCACAGCTATAACATATACGGGAAACCTAGAGAATGGACACACTGTTAATACAAAAGGTTTCTAAAACTCAACAAATAGTCCCTCTCCTGGTGCTCCGGTTTGACTTTCCAACTGCTTTACTATCAATCTCCCAACTTGGAGAGACAAACCCGTTAACCTCCTGGTTTGCACAGGTTGCCAATTTTGAGAGGATGGAAGGGAAGAGGGAGAACCAATGAGACAGTAGCTGTGAGACATTTGGACGGGCACATGTTACTCTAACTTCCCGGCAGGAAGAAGAATTAACCAGAGTCGCAGCCACCCACCGGGATCCAGTATAGGTCCTGAACCAAAATTATGGAATTCCGTACAGCTCACAAAAAACGAGTTGAAAAATTGAGCTTAGGGGCACAGCAATTCGCAAACAGGCAGAGTAATAAAGGACAACTATCGTCCAAAAATCTGTTGAGGGAAGGCAACGAGGCGGACTTGAAAGCGAGGCAGAATAGCAGGAAACAGATTTCAAGAGGTACGTTGGAATCGCCTTTAAAGCACAGGAAGAGGGGCACAACGTCGACAATGACGCACTTGGCCAAAAAGGGCGTATGCGTTTTCTCCTGAATATATTCAGGAGAAAACGCATACACCATTTTCGGCCAAGCAAGCAAGCGGGCAAAGCAAATCTGCACTACATAGAAGTATCACTTCCCACCGGTCAAAAGGGACATCCAAATATGTATAAAAACCAGAAAGGCAAGACAGGCCCTGGAGAAAAGGGAGCCTTGTCATGCTGATGGGCGGGATGTAAATTGCCAACTGCCTCACTGGAGGAGTGCATTGCACTCCCTAAAACAAGTAAACAACAGAGCTACAGAGCCAAGGGCACTTCCAGTCTAGGGAATATACCTTGGGAAAACTGAATATCAATAAGACAGAGCCATCCCCAAATTTAGGGCTGCCCTGCTTACAAGAACCTCAACTTGTGTACACCTTAAATATCCCAGGAAATATAAAAATGGTTGAAAAAAATTGCAGTACTTATGTACGATGGAATATCCCTCAGCCATGAAATCAATGTCATAAGACCAGGAGCAGCAAAGTGAGTGGATTCAGGTACGATGATTCTAAGTGAAATAAGTCACACAGAAAAAGAAACTTATCATAAGATATCACTTATGAAGATCCTGTAAACATGGCTACACATGAACTGAATTAGAAAAGAGAACAGAGTCTCACATTTAGAAAACACTCTTATGCCTGCTGAAGGGGAAAGGAGAGGTGGGGTGATGCATAAAACCAGAGTTTGATATAAGTACAGGTACCATTTCTAAAACCAACTGTGGAATAGACAAGACCTACACCTTCCTCAGTGAAAGGGAATCAAAACCCCAGATTTCCCGCAGAGGAATAGATCTTACTAGTAAGAATCTTAAAACCTATGTATTGATATGTCTCTTTAAGGGAATCAAGTGTGTCTCGACTGGCATAAACATGACAGCGAGAATCAGCTCAAACCCACTATAAAAAGGAATTTCATAAACAAAACCAAAAAACAGGGAAATTCTTTACATTTCCTTCAGGGTCTCTGATTAAACCTGGAATGACCCTATCTACAATGACAGCTGGATGTGCTATAAGGCTGGACACTTGGGACTGAGAAGATTGGTGATATTCGATGAGCAAATGCAAATCGTTTAAAGCAAAAATGCATGGCCCCCATTCCATGGGTCCCAACTCTCCAGGTTGAAGGGAATATTACTACAGCTATAACATGTATGGGAAACCTAGAGAATGGACACACTGTGAATACAAAAGGTTTCTAAAACTCAACGAATAGTCCCTCTCCTGGTGCTCCGGTTTGACTTTCCAACTGCTTTACTATCAATCTTCCTAATTGGAGAGACAGACCCTTTAAGCTCCTGGTTCGCACAGGTTGCCTATTTTGCAGAGGATGGAGGGAAGAGGGAGAACCAATGAGAGAGTAGCTGTTAGGCATTTGGACGGGCACATGTCACTCTAATTTCCCGGCAGGAAGAAAAATTAAGCAATGTCTCAGCCACCCACCGGGATCCAGTATAGGTCCTGAACCAAAATTATGGAATTGCGTACAGCTCACAAAAAACGAGTTGAAAAATTGAGCTTAGGGGCACAGCAATTCGCAAACAGGCAGAGTAATAAGACAACTATCGTCCAAATATCTGTTGAGGGAAGGCAACGAGGCGGACTTGAAACCGAGGCAGAATAGCAGGAAACAGATTTCAAGAGGTACGTTGGAATCACCTTTAAAGCACAGGAAGAGGGGCACAACTTCGACCATGACGCACTTGGCCAAAACGGCGTATGCGTTTTCTCCTGAATATAATCAGGAGAAAACGCATACCCCCTTTTTGGCCAAGCAAGCAAGCGGGCAATGCAAATCTGCACTACAAAGTATTATCACTTCCCACCGGTCAAAATGGACATCCACAAATGTGTAAAAACCAGAAAGGCAAGACAGGCCCTGGAGAACAGGGAGCCTTGTTATGCAGATGGGCGGGATGTAAATTGCCAACTGCCTCACTGGAGGAGTGCATTGCGTTCCCTAAAACAATTAAACAACAGAGCTACAGAGCCAAGGGCACTTCCAGTCTAGGGCATATACCTTGGGAAAACTGAAAATCAATAAGACAGAGCCACCCCCAAATTTATGCCTGCACTTCTTACAAGAACCTCAACTTGGGTACACCTTAAAAATCCCAGGAAATATAAAAATCGTTCAAAAAATTGTGGTACTTACGTACGATGGAATATCCCTCAGCCATGAAATCAATGTCATAAGACCAGGAGCAGCAAAGTGAGTGGATTCAGGTACGATGATTCTAAATGAAATAAGTCACACAGAAAAAGAAACTTATCATAAGATATCACTTATGAAGATCCTGTAAACATGGCTACACATGAACTGAGTTAGGAAAGATAACAGAGTAACGAATCTTATCATAACATATCACTCATAGGGTGAATGAACACATGGCTACACATGAACTGAATTACAAACACAACAGAGTCACACATTTAGAAAACAATCTTCTGCCTGCTTAAGGGGAAAGGCGAGGTTGGTTGATGCATAAAACCACAGTTTTAAATTAACACAGATACCGTTACATAAACTAAGTATGTAATAGACAACACCTACCTCGAGCACAATGAACTGGACTCAACACACCCTATTCATTGCAGAGGAATATATCTGACTCTGCGAATTGTAAATCATATGTATTCTCATGTCTGCATAAAGGAATCATATGTGTGTATAATTGCATGAACACAGCACTGAAATTCAGCTAAATCCCCTTAAAAAAATAAGTTTCAAAAGCAAAATGCAAAAACAGCGAAACAGAAAGAAATTTTAAAAATTATGTCCAGGGCCTGTGATCCAACCTGGATTGACCACCTTTACACCCACAGCTGGATGAGACATAAGACTGGACACTTGGGGCTGACAAGATTGCTGAGGTTGTGTGAGCAAATGAACACCATTTAGAGCAATACTGTGTGCTACGCATTCTATTGGTCCCAACTCTCCAGGTTTAAGGGAATCTTCCTACAGTTAAAACATGCATGGAAAACCCAGTGGATGGTACACTGTGTAATTGGGAAAGTTTTCTAAAAGGTACCTCATTTTTCCATTCGTCGTGCTCGTTTTCACCATTCCATCTGCATTACTAAAAATCTCCCCACTTGGAGTGTCAGCGCCTTTACCCTCCTGTTATGCAAAGTTTGCAAATTGTGCAGAGGATGAACAGGAAGAGAGAAAACAAATGAGAGATTAGCTGTAGGTGTTTGGATGGGCACATATCACTCTACTTTCCCATCAGGAAGAAGCATTAACCAAAGGCTCAGCCTGAAGCCCCGGAACCGGACTAGGGCCTAAAGCAATCCTGCGGTATTGCAGCCAGGTCACAAATAGGCGATTTGAAAAATAGAAATCAGGGGCACAGCAATTCACAAACTTGCAGATTTATAAAGGACAACTATCATCCAGAAATATCTTGATGTAAGGCCTTGAAGAAGATTTGAATGCAAGGCAGATTTGAAGGAAACAGATTATAAGAGGTACATTGGAGTCATCTTTAAAGCACATGAAAAGCGACAGAACTTCGACAATGTTGCCCTTAGCTGAAAAGGGTGTATGTGTATTTTCTTGAATATATTTGGGAAAAAATGCATATGCCCTTTTTGGCCAAGCAAGCCATCAGGCATTGAAAATCCACACTACATAGAAGTGTCCCTTACCTCCAGTCAAAAGGACCATCCACAAATAGTGTGAAAACCACAAATGCAGGATAGGCCATGGAGAAAATGGAGCCTGGTTACACCGATGGACAGGATGTAAATTGCCAACAGCCTCTCTGCAGAACTGTATGTTGTTTTCTAAAACAGAGCTACAGAGCATAGCACACTTCCACTCATGGGCGTGTATTTTGGGAAAACTAAAAATCCGCAACACACAGCCAGCGCAAAATTTAGGGCTGCTCTGTTTACAAGAACCTCGACTTCGGTACACTTTAAATATCCCAGGAAAGGAAAAAAATGGATATAGATGTTGTGGTACTTATATACAATGGAATGTCACTCAGACATAAAATCAATGTCATAAGGCCAATAGCAGCATAATGAGTGGCTTTAGGTACGATGATGCTAAGTGAAATGAGCCACAAAGAAACAGAAACTTATTGTAATATATCACTTATAGAGGGAATGTAAACATGGCTACACATGAACTGAATTTCAAAAGAGAACAGAGTTACACATTTAGAAAACACACTTATGCCTCCTTAAGGGGAAAGGTGACGTGGGGTGATGTGTAAAAGCAGAGTTTGAAATTAGCACAGATACCATTCCATATACCAAATATGTAATAGACAAGACCTACTCCTTTCTCAATGAACTGGACACAAAACAACCTATTCACTGAAGAGGAATTTATCTGACTGGTAACAATCTTGAAACCTATGTATTTATATGTCTCCATAATGGAATCAAGTGTATGTAGATTGGCATAAACACAGATCAATGGAACAGGACAGAAAGCCCAGAGATAAACCTACATACCTATGGCTATCTCATCTATGACAAAGGAGCTAAGGATATACAATGGAGAAAAGACAGTCTCTTCAGTAATTGGTGCTGAGAAAACTGGAACCCTACACATAAAAGAATGAAATTAGAACACTCCATAACACCATACACAAAAATAAACTCTAAATGGATTAGAGATCTAAATATAAGACCAGACACTATAAAACACTTAGAGGAAACCATAGGCAGAACACTCTATGACATAAATCACAGCAAGATCCTTTTTGACTCACCCCCTAGAGAAATGGAAATAAAAACAGAAATCAACAAATGGGACCTAAAGAAACTTAAAAGCTTTTACACAGTACAGGAAAACATAAACAAGATGCAAAAACAACACTCAGAATGGGAGAAAATATTTTCAAATGGAGCAACTGACAAAGGATTAATCTCCAAACTTTACAAGCACCTCATGTAGCTCAATATCACAAAAACAAACAACCCAATCCAAAAACGGCCAGAAGACCTAAATAGACATTTCTCCAAAGAAGATATACAGATTACCAAGAAACACATGAAAGGATGCTGAACATCAGTAATCATTAGAGAAATGCAAATCAAACTACCTTGAGATATCACCACACAGCAATCAGAGTGGCAATCATCAAAAAAATCTACAAAACAATAAATGCTGGAGAGGCCTTTATTGGAGAAAAGGGAACACACGTGCACTGTGGGTGGGAATGTAAATTGATATGGGCACTAGGGAGAACAGTACGGAGGTTCCTCTAAATAACTAACAATAGAGGTACCATACGACACAACAATCCAACTACTGGACATTTGCCTTGCGAAAACCATAATTCAAAAAGAGTTATGTACAAAAAAGTTCATTGCAGCTCTATTTACAATAGCCAGGACATGGAAGCAACCTAAGTGTCCATCGACAGATGAATGGATAAAGAAGATCTGACACATATATACAAGGGAATATTACTCAGCCATAAAAAGAAGCAAAACTTAGTTATTTGTACTGAGGTGGATGGACTTAGAATCTGTCCTACACAGTGAAGTAAGTCAGAAAGGGAAAAACAAATACTGTATGTTAACAGAGATATACGGAATCTAAGGAAGAAAAAAAAAAGATTTTGAAGAACCTAGTGGCAGGACAAGATTAAGGACACAGACGTAGAGAAAGGACTTGAGGACACCGGAAGGGGGATGGGTAAGCTGAGACGAAGTGACAGAGTGGCATGGACATAAATACATTACAAAATGTAACACTGATAGCTACTGAGAATCAGCCACAAAGAACAGGGAGATCAGCTCGGTGCTTTGTGACCACATAAAGGGGTGTGATATGGAATGTGGGAGGGAGATGCAAGAGGGAGGGGATCTGGTGATATTTGTATACGTATAGCTGATTCACTTTGTTATACAGCAGAACCTAACACTCCATTGTAAAACAATTATACTCCAATAAACGTGTAAAAGGAAAAAAAAATGAAAAAGAAAGCCAGGGATAAACCTACACACCTATGGTCAACTAATCTATGACAAAGGAGGCAAGACTATACAGTGGAGATAAGACAGTCTCTTCAATCATTGGTGCTGGGAAATATGGACAGCTACATGTAAAAGAATGAAATTAGAACACTCCCCAACACCATACATAAAAATATATTCAAAATGGATTAGAGACCTTAATGTAAGACCGGACAGTATAAAACTCTGAGAGGAAAACTTACGAAGGATACTCTGACGTAAATCACAGCAAGATCTTTTTTGATCCACCTCCTATAGTAATGAAATAAAAAAGTAAACTAAACAGATGGGACCTAATGAAATGTAAAAGCTTTTGCAAAGCAAAGGAAACTACAAACAAGACGAAAAGACAACCCTCAGAATGGCAGAACATATTTGCCAATGAATCAATGGACAAATGATTAATCTCCAATATATATAAACAGCTCATGCAGCTCAATATTAATAAAACAAACAACCCAATACAAAAATGGAAGAAGATCTAAATAGACATTTCTTCCAAGAAGACATAGAGATGGCCAGTACGCACATGAAAATCTGCTCAACATCACTAATTATTAGAGAAATGGAAATCGAAACTACAATGAGGTATCACGTCACACCTGTTAGAATGGGCATCATCAGAAAATCTACAAACAACAAATGCTGGAGAGGGTGTGGAGAAAAGGAACCTTCTTCCACTATTGCTGGGAATGTAAATCGATATAGTCTCTATGGAGAACAGTATGGAGGTTCCTTAAAAAACTAAAAATAGAATTACCATATAATCCAGCAATCCCACTACTGGGCATATACCCAGAGAAAACCATAAATCAAAAAGACACATTCACCACAATGTTCATTGCAGTACTATTTACAATAGCCAGGTAATGAAAGCAACCTAAGTGCCCACAGACAGATGAATGGATAAAGATGTGGTACATATATACAATGGAATATTACTCAGCCATACATAGGAATGAAATTGGGTCATTTGTAGAGACCTTGATGGATCTAGAGACTGTCATACAGAGTGAAGTAAGTCAGAAAGAGAAAAACAAATATTGTATGTTAATGCATATATGTGGAACCTAGAAAAATGGTAAAGAGGAACCGGTTTCCAGGGCAGAGATAGAGACACAGATGTCGAGAACAAACATATGGACACCAAGGGGGGAACGAAATGTGAGGGTGGTGGTGGGATGAATTGGGAGACTGGGATTCACATGTGCACACATATGTATAAAATAGATATCCAGTAAGAACCTGCTGTATAAAAGAAATAAATAAATTTAAAAAAATAAAAATAAATAAATTACATTTAATAAAATAAACGAAAAAAACGTTTTTCCCTTCACATAGACGTCTTTATATTAATGCATTATTTCCATGTTTATATCTCCAAATTAAAAAAAAGAGGAATAAATAAAATCTACCTTGAACCAAAAAGAACAAAAGAAAAAAAAAAAAAAAAACAGAACCCACCAGTTATAGAGAGGAAAATCGTATCAGGGCACTTGCTCCAGTTGTAAAAAATTCTTAAGTTGGTCAGAGATGGGAACTCGTCTCCCATGCAGTGAGCAGCGCTCCCCACCCACAAGGAACATCCTCATTGCAAAGCTGTGGGACTGTGTCGAGGCGTCTGTGAGTAAATGTGAGCTGAGCCCCAGTCCTGCTTCAGCTGAACTCTTCCCACCCTTTCCAGGTAAAACAGCTGAATATGTACAAGAACTTGCAAGCCTAGAGGAAGGGCTGTGGTGCCACACCAGCGACAGCACGCAGGCCGACTTGATGCCTGCTGGCCAGACAGGATGGTCCTGGCCCCAGATGCTCTTCTGGAAGCTTTCCATTTCCCTACCTGAGATAACCCTCCTGCCACGGCCCCCACTGCTTTTTACTTCCTCACCTCTGCCTGGGGAGAAATTCCAGCGGCAGGTATGGGTGACACATCCTCTTCTTTAGCAGGTGGCAGCCTGGCAACTCCTGCAGAAAGTCCAGCAGAGCCCCACTCACACTGGGCCACCCACAAAGCCATGGCCCCTCACTCCCTCCCACCACGCCAGCCCCGACACTGCTGACGGGGCAGAGAATATGGCGTCAGGCACAGCTACAGGGGCTCTTGCTGACTGGAGAGGTGTTTATATTGACCTCAACCAAGGCACACCTGGGGAGGGCTGGCAGGCAGTGTCAGGCTGCCCATATCAGCCAATCCTCACCCCTCAGGGGATCACAGTTGCAGAAAATGAACTTTGCTAAACGGGCCGCGGCCAAGGAACAGGTGTGGGCTCTTGAGAGTCAGGATAGACAAGGGGCTGCAGCTGCGGCTTTTTTCTCATCATTTTATCTGGTCCATGAGTGGAAAACAACTTCAAGAACACCCTATACTAATGAGAGGAACCCAGGAGTCAGGGAGAGGAGTGATGGTGCTTGGACACAGAGGCCTGGTGCCCTGGCTGCAGTGGAAGTGTCTGGAACACCAGGCCGAGAGAGGCTGCACAGAGTGATAGCCAGGGTCACAGACCTGTCAGGGCTGCTCTTTGTTAGTTCAAGTCCTGCTCTAAGGCGTTTTGTGTCAGCTGTGAGTGACAGGTGAGCTGGGGGTTCTCTGCAATGTGGGCTATGTGCACAGTTCCTGTGTGTCCAGCCATGCTCGTGTACCTGCCCAGGGGAGCTCCGTATCCTGGGAAGGGCCTGACTATGAGAGCCCCATGGGTTGCTGGGTAACTGCACATGTGAGCTCCATACCCTGGGAGGGACTTGACCACAAGAGCCCCGTGGGCGGTTCGGTGGGCCGTGCTGCCCAGGTGAGCTCCATATCCTGGGATTGGCCTGACCACGAGAGTCCCATTGGCTGCTGGGGACCTGGTAAAGGATATCAGGACAGTCAGTGAAGCCACCGAGGATATACATCCAGTAGCTCCTATTTCCTACACCCTGCAGGTCATTCTACCATCCACCAGGCCATGGCATTCTGTATTAGACTTCAATGATGCCTTCTTCTGTGTTCCATTCATCTCAGAGTCACAAGAATTGTTGGCTTGTGAGTGGCAGGACACAACATGCAACCAAAGCAATAATTCTGGGCCATCCTTCCCCAGTGGTTCAAAAATCCCCACACCATCATTGGGGAAATGTCCTTTAAAGGCCTAAAACTTCTACCTCTGTAAAAGGGAACCCTCCTTCAATATGCAGAGGACATTCTGATCGCCAGGCCTACTAAAGACGCCTCTGAACTACCTAGCCAAGAAAGGATAGAAGGTGTCCAAGAAAAAGGCTCAAATATCCCAGGCTAAGGTGACATGCCTGGGCTTCATTCTCACAGATATTCGGAGAAACACATCCCAGGATAGGGAAGAAGCCATTTGCAGCCTTACCTCTTCTAAAACTAGAAGACAGCTTAGGGGTTCCTGGGGAGGCCAAGGTTTTCTGCATCTGGATCCCTAACTACAGTCTAATAGCTGGGCCTCTACATGAAACACTGACACGAAAAGATGATGATCCTTTTGAATAGAATCCAGAAGCAGTCTTTCAAGAATGGAAAGAGCAGTCAATTCAGACCCTTGCCCAGGAACTCCCTAATTTAGCTAAACCCTTTGACCTTTACATACCCGGTCATAGGTTAATCGCCCTTTGAGCCTTAGTGCAAAAACTGGGACCACTTGAAATGGAGCAACACAAGAATGCCCTTCAGGTATGATAAACTATGGTCACCAAGGGCTTTGCCCACCGACTCATCAGGCCAGGATACTGGGGTATCTAAAAAGCTGGAAATAAGCAGCCCCCAAGGCCAGGTCCCTCCTAAGGGAAAAGGACCCCACGTGGTGATCCTTACCACCCATCATGCCCTGAAGTTGAAGGGGTCGCTCTGTGGACACACTGACCTTGAGTGAGGAGGCCCTCCATCTCCAACCTACAGAGAGACAAACGGGGGCAACAGGCGCCCAAAATGACTCGAGTGACCATCACTTGACCTGGAGTTTCTCTCAGAAAACAACAAGACTGTGCCCCGAAAGAGCAGACTACTGCTTGCAGGACTTACTGCACCCAGAGGGGAGCTAATAAGCTTGGCGGGGGAAACGTATATCATGCTTTCACCATAGAAAGCCCTACAGACACCGTGGTGATGATGGTCAATATGACCGGCTGGACTGCTGGCTACTTCTAAAGGCTGTTGACTCAGTGGACGTCATGGTCCTGGATCACCACTGACCCTTGACTGTCTGGGAGTTGTGCGGGCAGGGCTCTGACACATGGTGCTGTATGTACATTAATTCAGGGACCTAATTAAAGAAAGCACAGACTACTGGTCAGAGCATCTAGGCTTTCAAAAGCCGTCAGCCTAAGGTCGCCGAACAAATGTTGGGTGGGGTGAAACCTGCCACCGCAGCATCTCTGCACATCTGTTTCCTGGACCCTTAAAGGTCATTAGAATCTATAACACTTCCAATGCTGGTGCTCAGGCAGACGAGAAGTGAGGCAGGAGGCCTTGGGACAATCGACCTCACCTGGAGGCTGGTGGGGAGAAGTTTTCCCCTCCCCCCATGTATCAGGGCTCCCACCACAGCATGAAGCAGTTACAAAAGAGGGGTCTGCACCCTCAACACCCCAAGAATGAGGAACAGAACAAAAAGCAGAGGAGGTGTTCATCTCCGGCAACGTTCATTAAAAACTCCTGGGAGATAAAAAGAGAATCTGGGCAATAAAATAAAGTCTAACCTGTTTTTCCTTTGTGCTTTTTCTAATTTCACGTGCTCCTAGGGTTCAGCATGCAGAGGTCCCACACGCGGCACTTCAGACCCGATTTCCTAGTGCAGAATGGCTGGGTCGACACCACAGCTAGCGGCGTCCTATGCAGACTCCGTGGCATAGAGCCTGAGCTGCAGCCAACCCAGCCCTCGAGATCTCCATCCCCTCCCTCCCACTGACGCTGCTGGGATCCCTACACAGCAGCCCAGCCCACAGCCCGTGGGGGAGTGCACGCTCTCACCTCTCCTTTCTGTTTTCAAAATAATGTTTCCTTTGCTTCTGAACCAAACTCAGTCTTGATCTGTTGGCTCCAATGACACTGGGCATGGGGACTCCTTTTGGGGTCCACTCTGGAGGATCAGTAACAGAAATTGAGAACATTGTAACTTCAATGAACAGATGTGTGAGCCAAACTGTAGTTAACATAGAGCAGTGTATAACGCTCGGGTAATATAAGATGATTCTAAGACTTACATTTGATATTTCCATCACTTTCCTATAAGCAAGTTCAGTGAAGACTTTTGTCTTATTTGTCAGGTCAACATTAGAGAAATGAAGTGATTTATTTCCATGGATGTACATCGAATACTCTTGGCTGAAGCTTCAATCGTGTTTTCAATGCTTTTCCATTGAAAATGATACCTCTCTTTCAGCTCCCCCATTTCTGAGAAGTATAAAATCTTATAATTTATTATTACCAAAGGGGAAAGGTAGGAGAAGGGAAAAATTAACAGTTTGGGTTTAACACATACACACTGCTGTATATAAAATAGATCATCAACAGGAACTACTGTATAGCACAGGGAACTACACTGAATATTTTGCAATAACCTATAAGGGGAAATAATCTGAAAAATAATAGATATTTTTATTGACATCATCTATCAATGACAGATAAAATGTAACCTAAGCAAAGCCGATGGTGAGCACTTCTGACCCGGAAGATTTCAATCATCTAAAGTTTGGGCTCTGCCTATTTCCCAATGCCCTTAATAGACATGCGTGTAGCCGTAGCTTAAAAATTCCCCAGTTTGGGGTTTGGGGAGGCACTGATGTGGAAAAATCCCTGGTGTCCTCCTTACATGCACGGGACCCTTCCTACAGCTAAAACATGCCTGTCACACCTAGAGGATGGTACACCATTTGGTTGGAAAGAGTTTGGAAAAGGCACCTCATCTCCTCATCGCCTGGTGCTTGGGTTCACCACTCCAACATCTTTCCTAACAACCTCCTCACTTGGGGATATCAACACCGTCAACATCCTGTTGCACACAGTTTGGAATTTGTCCACAGGATGAAGCAGAAGGATGAGAAAAATTTAGAGACAAGTCTTAGGTGTTCGGACAGGCACATGCCACTCTAATTTCCAATCCGGAAGACAAATTCATCAAAGGCTAGAAATGCCCACGCAAACAGAATAGGGCTAGAGGAAATCCCGCTGTTTTGTGTCCAGTTTCCAAAAACACAAGTTGAATAATGGAACTCAGGGTCACTAAAATTCATGAAACTGCAGAGTTGAAAATATCTATCGTCGAAAAATGTCTTGAGGTAAGTCACAGAAAAGGACTTGTAAGCAAGGGAGAGTGGCAGAAAACATATTTGAACAGGTAGAAAGGACTCCCCGTTAAAGCACAAGAAAAGGGTCTGAACATCGTCAATAACACAGTTGGCCAAACAGGGCATATGCATTTTTTCTGAATATATTCAAGTAAAGGCCATACACACTTTTTATCCAACCAAACAGGTGGACACTGGAAATCAATACTACAAAATGTATCACTTCACATCAGTCAGAAGGGCCATCCACATAAAGTGTAAACACCAGAAATGCAAGACTTGTCGAGGAGAAAAGGGAGCCCTGTGAGGCTGATTGTGGAAATGTAATTTGCCAACGGCCACTCTGGAGAAGTGTATTGTGTTTGCTAAAACATCTTAAAAATGAGCTACAGAGCATAGGGCACTTGCACTCATGGGTGTATACCTTGGGAAAAACAAAAATCGACAGAAAACAGGCACCCCAACGTTTACCACCTCTCTGTTAAAAAGGGCCTCAACTTGGATATAACCTAAATGTCCCTGGAAGGATAAAATGGATAAAAGAGATGGGGTACTTATGTATAGTGGAATATGACTCATCCAGAAATCAGTGAAATAATGCCAGTTGGAACAACTCTGGAGGAGTTACATACGATCATTCTAAGTGACATATGTCAGAAAGAAAAAGACACATATCATAAGATGTCACTTAAAGGTGGAATCAAAAATGGCTACACATGAAGTAAATTACAATACAGAAACATAGTCAAATATGTAGAAAATAGACATAAGGCTGCTAAATGGGAAAGGTGGGGAATGGTGAGGTATTATCCAGGAGGTTGAAATTAGCAAAGATACCATTCCAAGTACCAAATTGAATAACTGACAAGGCCTACACGGTACCTCAAAGAACTGCACTCAGCCCACTCAAGTCACTGGAAAATAATACATATGACTGGTAAGCATCTGAAGAAGAATTTATTGTTGTCTCACAGTACGTGAATCAAGTGGATGTACAGCAGCAAAAAACAGAGCTTTGAAAATCAGCTGTAACCAATATAAAAATAAATTTAAAAATATTTATAAAAACAGTGAGACAGACAAAAATTCTTACAACTTTTGTTGAAGGGCTACGATTTAACATGGATTGAACACATGTAGACCCACAGCAGGATTATATATAAGGCTGGAATCTATGCACGCTAAGAGATGTTAGAGAGGCTTGGTGAGAAAATGCAGACCTTTTAAAGTAATACTGCCTGGTACCCATTCCATGGGTCCCAAATCTGCAGGTTCAAGGGAATCTTCTGACAGAGAAAACATGCCTGGGAAACCGAGATGAATGTACACCGTGTGCTCAGGAAAGGTGTCTAAAATGCACCTCATTTTTGATCTCCTGGTGCTGCGTTTCGCCATTCCAGCCACATTACTAACAATCTCCCCACTTGGAGAATCAGCACCTTTAACCTCCTGTTTTACACAGTTTTCAATTTGTGCAGAGGATAAATGGGAAGAGGGGGAACCAATGAGAGATTAGCTGTAGGAGTTTTGACAGGAACATGTCACTCTAATTTCCTATTAGAAGAAGAATTAACCAAAGGCTCAGCCTGCCTCCCCAGAACCAGAATTGGGCCGGAAGCAATCCAATGGTGTGGCATACAGCACACAAAAAAAAAGCGAGTTGCAAAATGCAGCTCAGGAGCAGACAATTCAAAGACCTGCAAAGATATAAAAGATAACCAACGTCCAAAAATATATTCAGGTAAGGCAACGAAGAGGATCTGAATGAGAGGCAGAATTGCAGGAAACATATTTCAAAAGGTAGATTCTACTCACATTTAAAGCATATGAAAAGCAGCAGAATTTATAAAGTGATGCAGTTGGGCAAAAGGGTGTATGCGTTTGTTTCGTGAATATCTTCAGAAAAAAAAACACAGAGTTTTTGGCCAACCAAGCAAGAGGGAAATGCATATCTGCACAACAAAGAAGTCTCAATTTCCACTGCTCAGTAAGGCCATCCAAAAAATGTGTACAAACCAGAAATGCAGGAGAGGCCATGGCAAACAGGGAGCCAAGTCACGCTGATGGGTGGGGTATAAATATCCAAGAGCCACTCTGAAGAAGTGTATGCTGTTAACTAAAACATCTAAAATACAAAGCCCCCGAGCAAAGGGGACTTCAATTCATGGGCATATAACTTGGGAAAACTAAATATCAATAAGACAGAGGCACCCCAAAGTTTAGGGCTGCTCTGCATACAAGAACCTCAACTTTGGTACACCTAAAATATCCCAGGAAAAACAGAAATGCATAAAGAACTTGTGGTAATTTTGTACAACGGAATATCACTCAGACGTGAAATCAATGTATATAAGGCCAGTAGCAGCATAATGAGTGGATTTAAGTATGATGATACTAAGGGAAATTAGTCACACAGAAAAAGAATCTTATCATAAGATATCACTTATAGAGGGAATGTCTATATCACAACACATGAACTGAATTAGAAAAGAGAACAGAGTCTCACATATAAAAAAAAAATCTTAGGCCTGCTTCAGGAGAAAGGAGAGGTTGGGTGATGCATAAATCCAGAGTTTGATATTAACACAGGTACCATTCCATAAATCAAATACAGAATAGAGAAGACCTACACCTTCCTCAGTGAACGGGACTCAACACCCTGATTTCCCACATAGGTATATATCTGACTAGTAAGAATCTTGAAACCTATGTATTGATATGTCTCCGTAAGGGAATCAATTGTGTCTAGACCAGCATAAACAAGTCAGTGATAATCAGCTCAACCCCATTATAAACATGAATTTCAAAAACAAAACCAAAAAACAGCGAAATTCTTACACAATTCCTTCAATGGTTCTGATGAAACCTGGAATGACCCCATCGGCACAGACAGCTGGGTGAGACATAAAGCTCGACACTTGGGGCTGAAAGGACTGGTGAGATTGGGATAGAAAATGCAGACCCTTAAGGTAGTAATGCATGCAACCATCCCATGGGTCCCAAATCTCCAGGTAGAAGGGAATATCACTACAGTTATAACATGTATGGGAAACCTAGAGAATGGACAACATGTGATGGCGAAAGGTTTCTAAAACTCTCCTAATTTTTCTTCTCCTTCTGCTCCAGTTTGGTATTCCAACTGCTTTACTATCAATCTACCAACTTAGGAGAGTCAGCCCCTATAACCTCCTGGTACACACAGTTTGCTAATTGTGCAGAGGATGAAAGGGAAGAGGGAGAACCTATCAGAGATTAGATGTAGACATTTGGACGGGCACATGTCACTCTAATTTCCCGGCAGGAAGAAGAATTAACCAAAGCCTGAGCCACCCACAGGGAACCAATATAGCCACCCCTGGAACCAGTATAGGTCCTGAAGCAAAATTGTGGATTTGTGGCCAGCTCACAAAAATGGGATTTGAAAATTGGGGCTCAGCAGCACAGCAATTCAAAAACCTGCAGAGTTATAAAGGACTACTCTCTTCCAAAAATCTGTTGAGGGAAGGCAAAGAAGGGGACTGGAAAATGAGGCAGAATTGCACAAAACATATTTCAAGAGGTAAATTGGAATCACCTTTAAAGCACAGGAGAAGCATCACAACTTGGACAGTGATGCCCTTGGCCAAAAAGGGCGTATGCCTTTTCTCCTGAATATATTCAGGAGAAAACGCATACGCCCTTTCTGGCCAATCAAGCAAGCACACAATGCAAATCCACACTACAAAGAATTGTCACTTCCCACCAGTCAAAAGGGACATCCGTATATCTGTAAAAACCAGAGAGGCAAGAGAGAAATGACAAGGGCATGAAGCAATATGATGCCAAAGACATGGAGGAATGTGATGACAAGCGCATGGAGCATTGTGATGACAAGATTATGTAGCATTTTGCTGACAAAGGCAAGGAGCATTGTGATGACAAGGTTCATGGAACACTGTGATGACAAGCGTCACGGAGCACTGTGATTACAGGGATCATGGAGCATTGGGATGACAAGGGCATGGATCACTGTGATGACAAGTGTCATGGAGCATTTTGATGACAAGTGTCCCAGATCATTGTGTTGTCAGGGTTCATGGAGCGTTGTGATGACAGTGGTCATGGAGCATTGTGATGACAGGGTTCATGGAGCACTGTGATGACAAGATACTGGAGCACTGTGATAAGAAGACCATGGAGCCTTGTGATTACAAGTCTCATGGAACATTCTGATGAAAAGGGGCAGTGAGCATTGTGATTACAGCGGTCTTGGAGCATTATGATGACAAGGGCATGAAGCATTGCTATGAGAAGGCCATGGAGCGTTCTGATGACATGCATCATGGAGCTTTGTGATGACAAGGGCATGGAGCATTGTGATTACAGGGGTCTTGGAACACTGTGATGAAAAGGGCATGGATCATTGTCATGAAAAAGGCATGGAGCGTTGTCATGACAGTGTTCAAGGAGCATAATGAAAACAAGTGTCAGGGAGCATTGTGATGACAAGGGTATTGAGAATTGTGATGACAAAGATCATGGAGCATTGTGATGAGAAGACCATGGATAATTGTTATGACAAGTGTCATGGGGCGTTGTGAGGATAAGTGTTATGGAACATTGTGATCACAAGGATTTGGAGCATTGTGATGACAGAGGTCATGGAGCATATTTATTTCTTTGTGATGACAATAGCCTGAACCATTATGATGATGGGCATGGTGCATTGTGATAACAGGGTTCATGGAGCATTGAGATGAAAAGGGGCATGGTGCATTGTGATGACAGTGTTCATGGTGCATTGAGATGAAAAGGGGCATGGAGCATTGTGATTACAGGAGTCTTGGAGCATTGTGATGACATGGGCATAGAGCATCATGAATGAGAAGGCCATGGAACATTCTGATGACATGCGTCTTGGAGCTTTGTGATGACAAGGGCATGGAGCATTGTGATTACAGGGTTCTTGGAGCATTGTGATGACAAGGGTCATTGAGAATTTTGATGACAAGGCTGTGGAACATTGTGATGGCAGGTGTCATGGAGCATTGTTATGACAGGGGTAATGGAGCACTGTGATGAGAAGAGCATGGAGCATTGGTCTGAAAAGTTTCGTGGATTATTGTGATGAGAGTGGGCATGGAGCATTGTGATGACAAGGGCACTGAACACTCTGATACATGGGCCATGATGGATTGTAATGACAAGGGCATGCAGCATTGTGGTGAGAAGAGCATCGGGTACTGTGATGACAAGCATCATGGGGCTTTGTGATGACAAGGGCATGGAACAATGTGATGAGAGGGTTCATGGAGCATTGTGATGAAAATGACATGGAGCATTTTGATGACAGGCGCATGGAGCATTGGTCTGATAAGTTTAATGGATAAATGTGTTGAGAGTGGGCATGGCACATTGGGATGACAAGGGCATGGATTATTGTGAAGAAAGGTGTCTGGGAGCATTGTGATGACATATTTCATGGCCCATTGTGATGACAATGGCATGGAGCATTGTGATGCACAAGTGTTATGGCAGATTGTGATGACAAAGGTAATGGAGCATTGTGATGACAAGGGCTTGGAGCATTGTGATGACAAGGGCATGGAGCATTGTGATGACAATGGGCATTGAGAATTTTGATGAAAAGTTCGTGAAGCATTGTGATGACAAAGGCATGGAACTTGCTATGACAGGGGTCGTGGGGCATTGCGATGACAAGTGCATGGAGAATTGTGATGACAATAGCATGTATCATTGTGATGAGAACTGTCATGGAGCATTGTGATGACAAGGACATGGAGAATTGTGATAACAAGGTACATGGAGTATTGTGATGATCAGGGCATGGAGCATTTGATGGCAAGACCGTGGAGCACTGTGATGAGAAGACCATGGATAATTGTGATGATGAGCATCATGGAGAACTGTAATGAAAAGGGGCATGGAGCATTGTGTTGACAGGTGTCATGGAGCATTGTGATGACAAGGGTCACGGAGCATTCTGATGACAAGCTTGTGGAGTATTGTGATGACAATGGCATGGAGCATTGTGATGACAATGGCATGGATCATTGTGATGAAAAAGGCATGGAGACTTGTCATGACAGGGTACAAGGAGCATACTGACGACAAGTGTCAGGGAGCATTGTGATGACAAGTGTACTGAGAATTGTGATGACAAAGGTCATGGAGCATTGTGATGAGAAGTCCATGGATAATTGTGATGACCAGCGTCATGGGGCGTTGTGATGGCAAGTGTTATGGAACATTGTGATCACAAGTGTTTGGAGCACTGTGATGACAGAGGTCATGGAGAATTTTGATTTCATTGTGATGACAATAGCATGAAGCATTATCATAATGGGCATGGTGCATTGTGATGACAGGGTTCATGGAGCAATGAGATGAAAAGGGGCATGGAGCATGGTGATTACAAGGGTATTGGAGCATTGTGATGACAAGAGTCATGGAGCCTTGTGATGACAAGGCCGTGGAACATGGTGATGGATGGGGTCATGGAGCATTGTTATGACAGGGGTAATGGAGCATTGTGATGACAAGGCCATGGAGCATTGGGCTGAAAATATTCATGGAGTATTGTGATGACAGGGGTCATGGAGCATTGTGATGACAACGAAATTGAGCACTGTGATGACAAGTTCCTGGAGCATTGTGATGAGAAGACCATGGAGCCTTGTAATGAAAAGTCTCATGGAGCATTCTGATGAAAAGGGGCATGGAACATTGTGATTACAGTGGTCTTGGAGCATTGTGATGACAAGGGCATGGAGTATTGTGATGAGAAGGCAATGGAGCATTCTGAAATGCATCATGGAGCTTTGTGATGACAAGGGCATGGAACATTGTGATTACAGGGGTCTTGAAGCATTGTGATGAAAAGGGCATGGATCATTGTTATGAAAAAGACATGGAGCCTTTTCATGACAGGGTTCAAGGAGCATACTGATGACAAGTGTCAGGGAGCATTTTGATAACAAGTGTATTGAGCATTGTGATGACAAAGGTCATGGAGCAATGTGATGAGAAGACCATGGATAATTGTGATGATGAGCGTCATGGGGTGTTGTGATGATAAGTGTTATTGAACATTGTGATCACAAGGGTTTGGAGCATTGTGATGACGAAGTCATGGAGAATATTGATTTCATTGTGATGGCAATAACATGAAGCATTATGATTATCGGCATGGTGCATTGTGATGACAGGGTTCATGGAGCACTGAGATAAAGAGGGGCATGGAGCTTTGTGATTACAGGTGTCTTGGAACACTGTGATGACAAGGGTCATGGAGCCTTGTGATGACAAGGCCGTGGAACATGGTGATGGCACGGGTCATGGATCATTTTTATGACAGGAGTAATGGAGCATTGTGATGACAAGGGCATGGAACATTGGTCTGAAAAGTTTCATGGATTATTGTGATGAGAGTGGGCATCGAGCATTGTGATGACAAGGGCACGGAACACAGTGATACATGTGTCACGGAGGATTGCAATGACAAGGGCATGGAGCATTGTGATGACAAGCGTCATGGAGCTTTGTGAATGACAATGTCATGGATCAATGTGATGAGAAGTTTCACTGAGCTTTGTGAAGACAATGGCATGCAGCATTGTGATGCCAAGGGTCAGGGAGCTTTGTGATGACATAGGCCATGGAGCATTTTGATGACAAGGGCGTGGTGCATTGTGATGAGAAGGGCAGGGATCATTGTGATGAAACGGTCATGGAGCAATTGGATGAAAAGGGTCATGGAACATTTTGATGACAGGGGTTATGGAACATTGTGTTATCAGGGGTCATGCAGCATTGTGATGAAAAGGGTCATATAGCATTGTGATGACCAGGGTTATGGAACATTGTGATGTCAGGGGCATGGAGCATTGTGATGATAAGTGCATGTAGCACTGTAGTGACAAGGGTTATGGAACACTGTGATGACACGCGTGAGGGAATATTGAGATGATTAGTGATGGAACATTGTGATATCATTGGTGAGAGAGCATTTTGATGAGAAGTGCATGGAGCGCTGTGATAACAAGGTTGTGGAGCACTGTGATAACAAACGCATGGCACATTGTGATGATATGGGTCATGGAGCATTGTGCTGACAAACGCATGGAGCATTGTGATGACAAGGTTTATGGAGCATTGTGATGACAACGATGTGGAGCATTGTGATGACAAGCGCATGGCGCACTGTGATGCCATGGGTCATGGAGTATTGTGCTGACAAAGGCATGGAGCATTGTGATGACTAGGGTCACGGAGCATTGTGATGAAATGTTCATGGAGCATTGTGGTGACAATGGTCATGAAGCATTGTGATGACTGGAGTCAAGGAGCATTGTGATGACAGGGGTCATAGAGCCTTGTGATGAAAGTGCATGGAGCATTGTGATGACAGGGGCATGTTGCATTGGTCTGACAAATTTCATGGACTATTGTGATGAGAGTGGGCATGGCGCATTGTGATGACAAGGGCATGGAGCATTGTGATGAGAAGGTCAAGGAGTATTGTGAAGACAGGTGTCAGGGAGCATTGTGATGAGATATGTCATGGTCATTGTGATGACAATGGAATGGAGCATTGTGATGCCAAGTGTCATGGAGGATGGTGATGACAAAGGTAATGGAGCATTTTGATGACAAGGGCATGGAAATTTGTGATGACAAGGGCCATTGAGAATTTTGATGACCAGTTCATGAAGCATTGTGATGACAAGCACATGGAGCTTGCTATGACAGGGATCATGGAGCATTGCGATGACAAGTGCAAAGAGAATTGTGATGACAAAGCATGTAACACTGTGATGAGAAGTGTCATGGAGCATAGTGATGCCAAGAAAGTGGAGAATTGTGGTGACACGGGGCATGGAGCATTGTGATGACCAGGGCATGGAGCATTGTGATGGCAAGACCGTGGAGCATTGTGATGAGAAGGCCACGGGTAACTGTGATGACGAGCGTCATGGAGCACTGTAATGACAAGGGGTATGGAGCATTGTGATAACAGGGGTCATGGAGCATTGTGATGACAGTGGGCATGGAACATTGTGATGACAAGTGTCATGGAGCATGTTGATGACAAGGGCGTGGAGCATTGTGATGAGAAGGCAATGGATAATTGTGATTACGAGCGTCACAGAGCACTGTAATGAAAAGGGGTAAGGAGTATTGTGATGACAGGGGTCATGGAGCATTGAGATGACTGGGGACATGGAGCATTGTGATAACCATGCCATGGAGCATTGTGATGGCAAGACAGTGGAGCACTGTGATGAGAAGACCATGGATAATTGTGATGACGAGCATCATGGAGCACTGTCATGACAAGGGGCATGGAGCATTGTGATGACAGGTGTCATGGAACATTTTGATGACAGGGTTCATGGATCAATGTGATGAAAAGTGTCACGGAGCATTCTGATGACAAGCTAGTGGAGTATTGTGATGACAATGGCACGGAGCATTGTGATGAAAAGGGCATGCATCATTGTGATGAAAAGGGCATGGAGACTTGTCATGAGAGTTTTCAATGAGCATACTGATGACAAGTTCCAGGGAGCATTGTGATGACAAGTGTATTGAGAAATGTGATGACAAAGTTCATGGAGCATTGTGATGAGAAGTCCATGGATTATTGTGCTAACCAGCATCATGGGGCGTTGTGATGACAAGTTTTATGGAACATTGTGATCACAGGGGTTTGGAGCATTGTGATGACAGAGGTCATGGAGAATTTTGATTTCATTGTGATGACAATAGCATGAAGCATTATGATGATGGGCATGGTGCATTGTGATGACAGGGTTCATGGAGCATTGAGATGAAAAGTGGCATGGAGTATTGTTATTACAGGGGTCTGGGAGCATTGTGATGAAAAGGGCATGGAGCATTGGTCTGAAAAGTTTCATTGATTATTGTGATGAGAGTGGGCATGGAGCATTGTGATGACAAGGGCACGGAACACAGTGATACATGTTTCTTGGAGGATTGCAATGACAAAGGCATGGTGCATTCTGATGAGAAGGGCATGGAGCATTGTGATGAGAAGGCCATGGAGCATTCTGATGACATGCGTCAGGGAGCTTTGTGATGACATAGGCATGGAGCATTGTGATTACAGGGGTCTTGGAGCATTGTGATGACAAGGGTCATGGAGTCTTGCGATGACAAAGCCGTGGAACATTGTGATGGCAGGGGTCATGGAGCATAGTTATGACAGTGGTAATGGAGCATTTTGATGACAAGGGCATGGAGCATTGGTCTGAAAAGTTTCATGGATTATTGTGATGAGAGTGGGCATGGAGCATTGTGATGACAAGTGCACGGAACACAGTGATACATGTGTCTTGGAGGATTGCAATGACAAAGGCATGGTGCATTGTGATGAGAAGGGCATTGAGCATTGTGATGACAAGCGTCATGAAGCTTTGTGATGACAACGTCATGGAGCAATGTGATGAGAGGTTTCATGGAGCTTTGTGATGAAAATGGCATGGAGCATTGTGATGCCAAGGGTCATGGAGCTTTGTGATGACATAGGCCATGGAGCATTTTGATGACAAGGGTGTGGTGCATTGTGATGAGAAGGGCAGGGAGCATTGTGATGACAGGGTCATGGAGCAATTGGATGAAATGGTCATGGAACATTTTGATGACAGTGTTTATGGAACATTGTGATGACAGGGGTTATGGAACATTGTGATGTCAGGGGCATGGAGCATTGTGATGATAAGTGCATGTAGCATTGTTGTGACAAGGGTTATGGAACACTGTGATGACAGGCGTGAGGGAGTATTGAGATGATTAGTGATGGAACATTGTGATATCATTGGTGAGAGAGCATTTTGATGAGAAGTGCATGGAGCATTGTGATAACAAGGTTGTGGAGCACTGTGATGACAAACGCATGGCACCTTGTGATGATATGGGTCATGGAGCATTGTGCTGACAAACGCATGGAGCATTGTGATGACAAGGTTTATGGAGCATTTTGATGACAACGATGTGGAGCATTGTGATGACAAGTGCATGGCGCATTGTGATGCCATGGGTCATGGAGTATTGCGCTGACAAAGGCATGGAGCATTGTGATGACTAGGGTCACGGAGCATTGTGATGAAATGTTCATGGGGCATTGTGGTGACAATGGTCATGAAGCATTGTGATCACTGGAGTCACGGAGCATTGTGATGACAGGGATCATAGAGCATTGTGATGAAAGTGCATGGAGCATTGTGATGACAGGGGCATGTTGCATTGGTCTGACAAATTTCATGGACTATTGTTATGAGAGTGGGCATGGCGCATTGTGATGACAAGGGCATGGAGCATTGTGATGAGAAGGTCATGGAGTATAGTGAAGACAGGTGTCAGGGAGAGTTGTGATGACATATGTCATGGTCATTGCGATGACAATGGAATGGAGCATTGTGAGGCAAAGTGTCATGGAGGATTGTGATGACAAAGGTAATGGAGCATTTTGATGACAAGGGCTCGGAGCATTGTGATGACAAGGATCATGGAGCTTTGTGATGACAAGGGCATTGAGCATTGTGATGACAAGGGCCATTAAGAATTATGATGACCAGTTCATGAAGCATTGTGATGACAAGCACAAGGAGCTTGCTATGACAGGGATCATGGAGCATTGCGATTACAAGTGCATAGAGAATTGTGATGACAAAGCATGTAACACTGTGATGAGAAGTGTCATGGAACATAGTGATGCCAAGGACGTGGAGAATTGTGATGACACGTGACATGGAGCATTTTGATGATCAGGGCATGGAGCATTGTGATGGCAAGACCGTGGAGCACTGTGATGAGAAGACCACGGGTAACTGTGATGACGAGCGTCATGGAGCACTGTAATGACAAAGGTTATGGAGCATTGTGATAACAGGGGTCATGTAGTGATGACAAGGGTCAGGGAGCACTCTGATGACAAGCATGTGGAGTATTTTGATGACAATGGCATGGAGCATTGTGAAGAAAATGGCATGGGGCATTGTGATGAAAAAGGCATGGAGCCTTTTCATGACAGGTTTCAAGGAGCATTCTAAGAACAAGTGTCAGGGAGCCTTGTGATGACAAAGGTCATGGAGCATTGTGACGACAAGCACATGGAGTATTGTGATGACAAGCACATGGAGCTTGCTATGACAGGGGTCATGGAGCATTGCGATGACAAGGGCATAGAGAATTGTGATGACAAAGCATGTAACACTTTGATGAGAAGTGTCATGGAGCATTCTGATGCCAAGAACGTGGAGAATTGTGATGTAAGGGACATGGAGCAGTGTGATGACCAGGGTATGGAGCATTGTGATGGCAAGACCGGGGAGCATAGTGATGAGAAGACCATGGATAATTGTGATGACAAGCGTCATGGAGCACTGTAATGACAAGGGGTTTGGAGCATTGTGATGACAGGTGTCATGGAACATTTTGATGACAGGGTTCATGGATCATTGTGATGACAAGTGTCACGGAGCATTCTGATGACAAGCTTGTGGAGTATTGTGATGACAATGGCATGGAGCATTGTGATGAAAAGAGCATGGATCATTGTGATGAAAAGGGCATGGAGACTTGTCATGACAGTTTTCAATGAGCATACTGATGACAAGTTCCAGGGAGCATTGTGATGAGAAGTCCATGGATAATTGTGGTAAACATCATCATGGGGCGTTGTGATGACAAGTTTTATGGAACATTGTGATCACAGGGGTTTGGAGCATAGTGATGACAGATGTCATGGAGAATTTTGATTTCATTGTGATGACAATAGCATGAAGCATTATGATGATGGGCATGGTGCATTGTGATGACAGGGTTCATGGAGCACTGAGATGAAAAGTGGCATTGAGTATTGTTATTACAGGGGTCTTGGAGCATTGTGATGAAAAGGGCATGGAGCATTGTGATGAGAAGGCCATGGAGCACTCTGATGACATGCGTCAGGGAGCTTTGTGATGACATGGGCATGGAGCATTGTGATTACAGGGGTCTTGGAGCATTGTGATGACAAGGGCATGGAGCATTGGTCTGAAAAGTTTCATGGATTATTGTGATGAGAGTGGGCATGGAGCATTGTGATGACAAGGGCACGGAACACAGTGATACATGTGTCTTGGAGGATTGCAATGACAAAGGCATGGTGCATTCTGATTAGAAGGGCATGGAGCATTGTGATGAGAAGGCCATGGAGCATTCTGATGACATGCGTCAGGGAGCTTTGTGATGATATGGGCATGGAGCATTGTGATTACAGGGGTCTTGGAGCATTGTGATCACAAGGGTCATGGAGTCTTGTGATGACAAAGCCGTGGAACATTGTGATGGCAGGGGTCATGGAGCATTGTTATGACAGTTATAATGGAACATTGTGATGACAAGGGCATGGAGCATTGGATTGAAAAGTTTCATGGATTATTGTGATGAGAGTGGGCATGGAGCATTGTGATGACAAGTGCACGGAACACAGTGATACATGTGTCTTGGAGGATTGTAATGACAAAGGCATGGTGCATTGTGATGAGAAGCGCATCGAGCATTGTGATGACAAGCGTCATTGAGCTTTGTGATGACAACGTCATGGAGCAATGTGATGAGAGGTTTCATGGAGCTTTGTGATGACAATGGCATGCAGCATTGTGATGCCAAGGGTCATGGAGCTTTGTGATGACATAGGCCATGGAGCATTTTGATGACAAGGGTGTGGTGCATTGTGATGAGAAGGGCAGGGAGCACTGTGATGACAGGGTCATGGAGCTATGGGATGAAATGGTCATGGAACATTTTGATGACAGTGTTTATGGAACATTGTGATGTCAGGTATCATGGAGCATTGTGATGAAAAGGGTCATGGAGCATTGTGATGACAGGGGTTATGGAACATTGTGATGTCAGGGGCATGGAGCATTGTGATGATAAGTGCATGTAGCATTGTTGTGACAAGGGTTATGGAACATTGTGATGACAGGCGTGAGGGAGTATTGAGATGATTAGTGATGGAACATTGTGATATCATCGGTGAGAGAGCATTTTGATGAGAAGTGCATGGAGCATTGTGATAACAAGGTTGTGGAGCACTGTGATGACAAACGCATGGCACATTGTGATGACAAAGTTTATGGAGCATTGTGATGAAAACGATGTGGAGCACTGTGATGACAAGCGCATGGCGCATTGTGATGCCATGGGTCATGGAGTATTGTGCTGACAAAGGCATGGAGCATTGTGATGACTAGGGTCACGGTGCATTGTGATGAAATGTTCATGGAGCATTGTGGTGACAATGGTCATGAAGCATTGTGATGACTGGAGTCACGGAGCATTGTGATGACAGGGGTCATAGAGCATTGTGATGAAAGTGCATGAGCCTTGTGATGACAGGGGCATGTTGCATTGGTCTGACAAATTTCAAGGACTATTGTGATGAGAGTGGGCATGGCGCATTGTGATGACAAGGGCATGGAGCATTGTGATGAGAAGGTCATGGAGTATTGTGAAGATAGGTGTCAGGGAGCATTGTGATGAGATATGTCATGGTCATTGCGACGACAATGGAATGGAGCAATGTGAGGCCAAGTGTCATGGAGGATGGTGATGACAAAGGTAATGGAGCATTTTGATGACAAGGGCATGGAGCATTGTGATGTCAAGGGCAATTGAGAATTTTGATGACCAGTTCATGAAGCATTGTGATGACAAGCACATGGAGCTTGCTATGACAGGGATCATGGAGCATTGCGATGACAAGTGCAAAGAGAATTGTGATGACAAAGCATGTAACACTGTGATGAGAAGTGTCATGGAGCACAGTGATGCCAAGAACGTGGAGAATTGTGCTGACACGGGACATGGAGCATTGTGATGACCAGGGCTTGGAGCATTGTGATGGCAAGACCGTGGAGCATTGTGATGAGAAGGCCACGGGTAACTGTGATGACGAGCGTCATGGAGCACTGTAATGACAAGGGGTATGGAGCATTGTGATAACAGAGGTCATGGAGCATTGTGATGACAATGGTCAGGGAGCATTCTGATGACAAGCTTGTGGAGTATTTTCATGACAAAGGCATGGAGCATTGTGAAGAAAACGGCATGGGGCATTGTGATGAAAAAGGCATGGAGCCTTTTCATGATAGGTTTCAAGGAGCATTCTGACAACAAGTGACAGGGTGCACTGTGATGACAAAGGTCATGGAGCATTGTGACGACAAGCACATGGAGTATTGTGATGAAAAGCACATGGAACTTGCTATGACTGGTGTCATGGAGCATTGCGATGACAAAGGCATAGAGAATTGTGATGACAAAGCATTTAACACTTTGATGAGAAGTGTCATGGAGCATAGTGATGCCAAGAACGTGGAGAATTGTGATGACAGGGACATGGAGCTGTGTGATGACCTTGTCATGGAGCATTGTGATGGCAAGACCGTGGAGCATTGTGATGAGAAGACCATGGATAATTGTGATGACAAGCGTCATGGAGCACTGTAATGACAAGGGGTGTGGAGCATTGTGATGACAGGGGTCATGGAGCATTGTGATGACAGTGGGCATGGAGCATTGTGATGACAAGTGTCATGGAGCATTTGATGACAAGGGCGTGGAGCATTGTGATGAGAAGGGCATGGATAATTGTGATTACGAGCGTCATGGAGCACTGTAATGAAAAGGGGTATGGAGTATTGTGATGACAGGGGTCATGGATCATTGTGATGACTGTGGACATGGAGCATTGTGATAACCATGTCATGGAGCATTGTGATGGCAAGACAGTGGAGCACTTTGATGAGAAGACCATGGATAATTGTGATGACGAGCATCATGGAGCACTGTAATGACAAGGGTCATGGAGCATTGTGATGACAGGTGTCATGGAACATTTTGATGACAGGGTTCATGGATCATTGTGATGACAAGTGTCACGGAGCATTCTGATAACAAGCTTGTGGAGTATTGTGATGACAATGGCTTGGAGCATTGTGATGAAAAGGGCATGGATCATTGTGATGAAAAGGGCATGGAGACTTGTCATGACAGTTTTCAATGAGCATACTGATGACAAGTTCCAGGGAGCATTGTGATGACAAGTGTATTGAGAATTGTGATGACAAAGGTCATGGAGCATTGTGATGAGAAGTCCATGGATAATTGTGGTAACCAGCATCATGGGGCGTTGTGATGACAAGTTTTATGGAACATTGTGATCACTGGGATTTGGAGCATTGTGATGACAGAGGTCATGGAAAATTTTGATTTCATTGTGATGACAATAGCATGAAGCATTATGAAGATGGGCATGGTGCATTGTGATGACAGGGTTCATGGAGCACTGAGATCAAAAGTGGCATGGAGTATTGTTATAACAGGGGTCTTGGAGCATTGTTATGAAGAGAACATGGAGCATTGTGATGAGAAGGCCATGGAGCATTCTGATGACATGTGTCAGGGAGCTTTGTGATGACATGGGCATGGAGCATTGTGATTACAGGGGTCTTGGAGCATTGTGATGACAAGGGTCATGGAGTCTTGCGATGACAAAGCCGTAGAACATTGTGATGGCAGGGGTCATGGAGCATTGTTATGACAGGGTTAATGGAGCATTGTGATGACAAGGGCATGGAGCATTGGTCTGAAAAGTTTCATGGATTATTGTGATGAGAGTGGGCATGGAGCATTGTGATGACAAGGGCACGGATCACAGTGATACATGTGTCTTGGAGGATTGCAATGACAAAGGCATGGTGCATTCTGATGAGAAGGGCATGGAGCATTGTGATGAGAAGGCCATGGAGCATTCTGATGACATGCGTCAGGGAGCTTTGTGATGACATGGGCATGGAGCATTGTGATTACAGGGGTCTTGGAGCATTGTGATGACAAGGGTCATGGAGTCTTGCGATGACAAAGCCGTGGAACATTGTGATGGCAGTGGTCATGGAGCATTGTTATGACAGTTATAATGGAGCATTGTGATGACAAGGGCATGGAGCATTGGTCTGAAAAGTTTCATGGATTATTGTGATGAGAGTGGGCATGGAGCATTGTGATGACAAGTGCACGGAACACAGTGATACATGTGTCTTGGAGGATTGCAATGACAAAGGCTTGGTGCATTGTGATGAGAAGGTCATCGAGCATTGTGATGACAATCGTCATGGAGCTTTGTGATGACATAGGCCATGGAGCATTTTGATGACAAGGGTGTGGGGCATTGTGATGAGAAGGGCAGGGAGCATTGTGATGACAGGGTCATGGAGCAATTGGATGAAATGGTCATGGAACATTTTGATGACAGTGTTTATGGAACATTGTGATGTCAGGGGTCATGGAGCATTGTGATGAAAAGGGTCATGGAGCATTGTGATGACAGGGGTTATGGAACATTGTGATGTCAGGGGCATGGAGCATTGTGATGATAAGTGCATGTAGCATTGTTGTGACAAGGGTTATGGAACATTGTGATGACAGGTGTGAGGGAGTATTGAGATGATTAGTTAAGGGACATTGTGATATCATTGGTGAGAGAGCATTTTGATGAGAAGTGCATGGAGCATTGTGATAACAAGGTTGTGGAGCACTGTGATGACAAACGCATGGCACATTGTGATGATATGGGTCATGGAGCATTGTGCTGACAAACGCATGGAGCATTGTGATGACAAGGTTTATGGAGCATTGTGATGACAACGATGTGGAGCATTGTGATGACAAGCGCATGGCGCATTGTGATGCCATGGGTCATGGAGTATTGTGCTGACAAAGGCATGGAGCATTGTGATGACTAGGGTCATGGAGCATTGTGATGAAATGTTCATGGAGCATTGTGGTGACAATGGTCATGAAGCATTGTGATGACTGGAGTCACGGAGCATTGTGATGACAGGGGTCATAGAGCATTGTGATGAAAGTGCATGGAGCATTGTGATGACAGGGGCATGTTGCATTGGTCTGGCAAATTTCATGGACTATTGTGATGAGAGTGGGCATGGCACATTTTGATGACAAGGGCATGGAGCATTGTGATGAGAAGGTCATGGAGTATTGTGAAGACAGGTGTCAGGGAGCATTGTGATGAGATATGTCATGGTCATTGCGATGACAATGGAATGGAGCATTGTTATGCCAAGTGTCATGGGGGATTGTGATGACAAAGGTAATAGAGCATTTTGATGACAAGGGCTTGGAGCATTGTGATGACAAGGGTCATGGAGCATTGTGATGACAAGCACATGGAGCTTGCTATGACAGGGATCATGGAGCATTGTGATGACAAGTGCATAGAGAATTGTGATGACAAAGCATGTAACACTGTGATGAGAAGTGTCATGGAGCATAGTGATGCCAAGAACGTGGAGAATTGTGATGACACGGGACATGGAGCACTTTGATGACCAGGGCATGGAGCACTGTGATGGCAAGACCGTGGAGCATTGTGATGAGAAGACCACGGGTAACTGTGATGACGAGCGTCATGGAGCACTGTAATGAAAAGGGGTATGGAGCATTGTGATAACAGGGGTCATGGAGCATTGTGATGACAAGGGTCAGGGAGCATTCTGAAGACAAGCTTGTGGAGTATTTTGATGACAGTGGCATGGAGCATTGTGAAGAAAACGACATGGGGCATTGTGATGAAAAAGGCATGGAGCCTTTTCATGACAGGTTTCAAGGAGCATTCTGAGAACAAGTGTCAGGGAGCCTTGTGATGACAAAGGTCATGGAGCATTGTGACGAAAAGCACATGGAGTATTGTGATGACAAGCACATGGAGCTTGCTATGACAGGTGTCATGGAGCATTGCGATGACAAGTGCATTGAGAATTGTGATGACAAAGCATGTAACACTATGATGAGAAGTGTCATGGAGCATTCTGATGCCAAGAACGTGGAGAACTGTGATGTCAGGGACATGGAGCAGTGTGATGACCAGGGCATGGAGCATTGTGATGGCAAGACCGTGGAGCATTGTGATGAGAAGACCATGGATAACTGTGATGACAAGCGTCATGGAGCACTGTAATGACAAGGGGTTTGGAGCATTGTGATGACAGGGGTCATGGAGGATTGTGATGACAGTGGTCATGGAGCATTGTGATGACAAGTGTCATGGAGCATTTTGATGACAAGGGCGTGGAGCATTGTGATGAGAAGAGCATGGATAATTGTGATTACGAGCGTCATGGAGCACTGTAATGAAAAGGGGTATGGAGTATTGTGATGACAGGGGTCATGGAGCATTGTGATGACTGGGGACATGGAGCATTGTGATAACCAGGTCATGGAGCATTGTGATGGCAAGACAGTGGAGCACTGTGATGAGAAGACCATGGATAATTGTGATGACGAGCATCATGGAGCACTGTAATGACAAGCGGCATGGAGCATTGTGATGACAGGTGTCATGGAACATTTTGATGACAGGGTTCATGGATCATTGTGATGACAAGTGTCACGGAGCATTCTGATGACAAGCTTGTGGAGTATTGTGATGACAATGGCATGGAGCATTGTGATGAAAAGGGCATGGATCATTGTGATGAAAAGGGCATGGAGACTTGTCATGACAGTTTTCAATGAGCATACTGATGACAAGTTCCAGGGAGCAATGTGATGACAAGTGTATTGAGAATTGTGATGACAAAGGTCATGGAGCATTGTGATGAGAAGTCCATGGATAATTGTGGTAACCAGCATCATGGGGCGTTGTGATGACAAGTTTTATGGAACATTGTGATCACAGGGATTTGGAGCATTGTGATGACAGAGGTCATGGAGAATTTTGATTTCATTGTGATGACAATAGCATGAAGCATTATGATGATGTGCATGGTGCATTGTGATGACAGGGTTCATGGAGCACTGAGATGAAAAGTGGCATGGAGTATTGTTATTACAGGGGTCTTGGAGCATTGTTATGAAAAGGGCATGGAGCATTGTGATGAGAAGGCCATGGAGCATTCTGATGACATGTGTCAGGGAGCTTTGTGATGAGATGGGCATGGAGCATTGTGATTGCTGGAGTCTTGGAGCATTGTGATGCAAAGGGTCATGGAGTCTTGCGATGACAAAGCCATGGAACATTGTGATGGCAGAGGTTATGGAGCATTGTTATGACTGTGGTAATGGAGCATTGTGATGACAAGGGCATGGAGCATTGGTCTGAAAAATTTCATGTATTATTGTGATGAGAGTGGGCATGAAGCATTGTGATGACAAGTGCACGGAACACAGTGATACATGTGTCTTGGAGGATTGCAATAACAAAGGCATGGTGCATTGTGATGAGAAGGGCCTCGAGCATTGTGATGACAAGCGTCATGGAGCTTTGTGATGACAACGTCATGGAGCAATGTGATGAGAGGTTTCATGGAGCTTTGTGATGACAATGGCATGCAGCATTGTGATGCAAGGGTCATGGAGCTTTGTGATGACATAGGCCATGGAGCATTTTGATGACAAGGGTGTGGTGCATTGTGATGAGAAGGGCAGGGAGCATTGTGATGACAGGGTCATGGAGCAATTGGATGAAATGGTCATGAAATATTTTGATGACAGTGTTTATGGAACATTGTGATGTCAGGGGTCATGGTGCATTGTGATGAGAAGTCCATGGATAACTGTTATAACCAGCATCATGGGGCATTGTGATGAACAGTTTTATGGAACATTGTGATCAGAGGGGTTTGGAACATTGTGATGACAGAGGTCGTGGAGAATTTTGATTTCATTGTGATGACAATAGCATGTAGCATTATGATGATGGGCATGGTGCATTGTGACGACATGGTTCATGGAGCATTGAGATGAAAAGTGGCATGGAGTATTGTTATTACAGGGGTCTTGGAGCATTGTTATGAAAAGGGCATGGAGCATTGTGATGAGAAGGCCATGGAGCATTCTGATGACATGCGTCAGGGAGCTTTGTGATGACATGGGCATGGAGCATTGTGATTACAGTGGTCTTGGAGCATTGTGATGACAAGGGTCATGGAGTCTTGTGATGACAAAGGCAGTGGTCCTGGAGCATTGTTATGACAGGTGTAATGGAGCATTGTGATGACAAGGGCATGGAGCATTGGTCTGAAAAATTTCATGGATTATTGTGATGAGAGTGGGCATGGAGCATTGTGATGACAAGTGCACGGAACTCAGTGATACATGTGTCTTGGAGGATTGCAATGAAAAAGGCATGGTGCATTGTGATGAGAAGGGCATCAATCATTGTGATGACAAGCGTCATGGAGCTTTGTGATGACAACACCATGGAGCAATGTGATGAGAGGTTTCATGGAACTTTGTGATGACAATGGCATGGAGCATTGTGATGCCAAAGGTCATGGAGCTTTGTGATTACATTGGCCATGGAGCATTTTGATGACAAGTGTGTGGTGCATTGGGATGAGAAGGGCAGGGAGCATTGTGATGACAGGGTCATGGAACAATTGGATGAAATGGTCATGAAACATTTTGATGACAGTGTTTATGGAACATTGTGATGTTAGGGGTCATGGAGCATTGTGATGAAAAGGGTCAAGGAGCATTGTGATGACAGGGGTTATGGAACATTGTGATGTCAAGTGTCATGGAGCATTGTGATGATAAGGGCATGTAGCACTGTTGTGACAAGGGTCATGGAACATTGTAATGACAGGGGTGTGGGAGTATTGTGATGATTAGCGATGGAACATTGTGATATCAGTGGTGAGAGAGCATTTTGATGAGATGAGCATGGAGCATTGTGATGACAAACTTGTGGAGCATTGTGATGACAAACGCATGGCACTTTGTGATGACATGGGTCAGGAGCATTGTGCTGACAAATGCATGGAGCACTGTGATGACAAGGTTTATGGAGCATTGTGATGACAACGATGTTGAGCATTGTGATGACAAGGGCATGGAGCATAGTGATGACAAGGGTCATGGAGCATTTTGATGACAAAGACGTGGAGCATTGTGATGAGAAGACCATGGGAAATTGTGATGACGAGTGTCATGGAGCCATTTAATGACAAGGGGTATGGAGCATTGTGATGACAGTGGTCATGGAGCATTGTGATGACTGGGGACATGGAGCATTGTGATGACCAAGGCATGGAGCATTGTGATGGCAAGACCGTGGAGCACTGTGATGAGAAGACCATGGATAATTGTGATGACGAGCATCATGGAGCACTGTAATGACAACGGGCATGGAGCATTGTGATGACAGGTGTCATGGAACATTTTGATGACAGGGTTCATGGATCATTGTGATGACAAGTGTCACGCAGATTTCTGATGACAATCTTGTGGAGTATTGTGATGACAATGGCATGGAGCATTGTGATGAAAAGGGCATGGATCATTGTGATGAAAAAGGCATGGAGACTTGTCATGACAGGGTTCAATGAGCATCCTGATGACAAGTGTCCGGGAGCATTGTGAGGACAAGTGTATTGAGAATTGTGATGACAAAGGTCATGGAACATTGTGATGAGAAGTCCATGGTTAATTGTGAGGACAAGAGTCCCGGATCATTGTGTTGTCAGGTGTCATGGACGTTGTGATGTCAGTGGTCATGGAGCATTGTGATGATATGTGGCATGGAGCATTATGGTGAGAAGGTCATGGAGTATTGGGCAGAAAATGTACATGGAGTATTGTGATGACAGGGGTCATGGAGCATTGTGATGATAAGGGAATGGAGCATTTTGATGACAATGTCCTGGAGTATTTTGATGAGAAGACCATGGATCCTTGTGATGACAAGTCTCATGGAGCATTCTGATGAAAAGAGGAATGGAGCATTGTGATTACAGGTGTCTTGGAGCATTGTGATGACAATGGCATGGAGCATTGTGATGAGAAGGCCATGGAGCATTCTCATGACATTTGTCATGGAGCTTTGTGATGACAAGGGCAAGGAGCATTGTTATTGCAGGGGCCTTGGAGCCTTGTGATGAAAAGGGCATGGATCATTGTGATGAAAAAGGCATGGAGCCTTGTCATGAAAGGGTTCAAGGAGCATTCTGACGACAAGTGTCAGGGAGCATTGTGATGACAAGGGTATTGAGCATTGTGATGACAAATGTCATTGAGCATTGTGATGAGAAGGCCATGGATAATTGTGATGACGAGCGTCATGGGGCATTGTGATCACAAGTGTTATGGAACATTGTGATCACAAGGGTTTGGAGCATTGTGATGACAGAGGTCATGGAGAATTTTGATTTCATTGTGATGACAATAGCATGAAGCATTATGATGATGGGCATGGTGCATTGTGATGACAGGGTTCATGGAGCATTGTGATGAAAAGGGCGATGGAGCATTGGTCTGAGATGTTTCATGGATTATTGTGATGACATTGGGCATGGCACATTGTGATGACAAGGGCATGGAGCATTGTGATGACAAGTTCATGGAGTATTGTGAAGATAGGTGTCAGGGAGCATTGTGATGACATATTTCATGTTCCATTGTGATGACAATAGCACGGAGCATTGTGATGCCAAGGGTCATGGAGGATTCTTGTGACAAAGGTAAAGGAGCATTGTCATGACAAGGGCATGGAGCATTGTGATGACAAGGGCCACTGATAATTTTTATTTGCAGGTCGTGAAACATTGTGATGACAAGCACATGGAGCTTCCTATGACAGGGGTCATGGAGCATTGCGATGACAAGTGCATGGAGTATTGTGATGCCAAGGGCATATAACATTGTGATGAGAAGTGCCATGGAGCACTGTGATGACAAGGACGAGGAGAATTGTGAGAACAAGGGACATTGAGCTGTGAGAAGACCAGGGCATGGAGCATTGTGATGGCAAAACCGTGGAGCATTGTGATGAGAAGACATTGGGTAATTGTGATGACGAGCATCATGGAGCACTGTAATGACAAGGGGCATAAAGCATTGTGATGACAGGTGTCAGGGAGCATTGTGATGACAGGGGTCATGGAGCATTGTAATGACAAGAGCATGTAATGTTGTGATGAGAAGTGTCATGTAGCATCGTGATGACAAGGACGAGGAGAATTGTGATGACAAGGGAAATGGAGCATTGTGATAACTAGGCATTGTGCAATGTGATGACAGGGGTCATGGAGCATTATTATGACAAGGGCCATGGTGCATTCTGACATAAGAAATCACTTACGAAGGGAATGTAAACATGGCTACATATGAACTGTAGTAGGAAATAGAACAGTGTCTCAGATTTAGAAAACACTCTTATGCATGCTTAAGGGGAAAGGAGAGGTGGGGAGATGCACAAAACCAGAGTTTGATATTAGCACAGGTACGGTTCCATAATCCAAATATAGAATAGACAAGAACTACTTCTTCCGTAGTGAACGGGACTCAAAATCCCTATTTCCAGGAGAGGAATATATCTGACTAGTAAGAATCTTAAAACCAATGTATTTATATGTCTCTGTAAGGGAATCAAGTTTGTCTAGACTGGCAAAAACAAGTAAGGGAAAATCAGCTCAACCCCATTATAAAACTGAATTTCAAAAAAAAAAATTAAAAAAACAGCGATATTCTTACACAATTCCTTCAAGGGCTCTGATGCAACCAGGAATGACACAATCTACAACGACAGCTGGAAGAGACATAAGGCTGGACACATGGGACTGAGGGGATTGCTGAGATTGGCAGAGAAAATGCAGGCCCTTTAAAGCCATAATTCATGCCACCAATTCGATGGGTCCCAACTCTACTGGTTGAAGGTAATATTACTACAGCTATAACATGGACGGGAAACCAAGAGAGTGGACACAATGTGAATACAAAAGGTTTCTAAAACTCAACGAACAGTCCCTCTCCTGGTGCTCCGTTTTGACTTTCCAACTGCTTTACTATAAATCTCCAAACGTGAAGAGACAGCCCCTTTAACCTCCTGGTTCCCACTGGTTGCCAATTTGGTTAAGGATGAAAGGGAAAAGGGAGAACCAAAGAGAGAGTAGCTGTTAGGCATTTGGACGGGCATATGACACTCTAATTTGCCGGCAGGAAGAAGAATTAACCAAAGTCTCAGCCACCCACCGGGAACCAGTATAGGTCGTGAAGCAAAATTTTGGACTTGCCTTCAGCTCACAAAAACGAGTTGAAAAATGGAGAACAGGGGCAAAGCAATTCACAAACTGGCAGAGTAATAAAGGACAACTATCGTCCAAAACTCTTTTGAGGGAAGGCAACGAGGTGGACTGGAAAGCGAGGCAGAATAGCAGGAAACAGATTTCAAGAGGTACGTTGGAATCGCCTTTAAAGCACAGGAAGAGGGGCACAACTTCGACAATGATGCACTTGTCCAAAAAGAGCGTATGTGTTTTCTCCTGAATATATTCAGGAGAAAACGCATACGCCCTTTTTGGCCAAGCAAGCAAGCGGGCAATGCAAATCTGCACTACAAAGAAGTATCACTTCCCACCGGTCAAAAGGGACATCCACAGAATGTGTAAAAACCAGAAAGGCAAGACAGGCCCTGGAGAACAGGGAGCCTTGTTATGCTGATGGGCGGGATGTAAATTGCCAACTGCCTCACTGGATGAGTGCATTGTGTTCCCTAAAACAAGTAAACAACAGAGCTACAGAGCCAAGGGCACTTCCCGTCTAGGGAATATACCTTGGGAAAACTGAAAATCAATAAGACACAGCCACCCCCAAATTTAGGGCTGCATTGCTTACAAGAACCGCAACTTGGGTACACCTTAAATATCCCAGGAAATATAAAAATGGTTCAAAAAATTGTGGTACTTATGTACGATGAAATATCCCTCAGCCATGAAATCAATGGCATAATACCAGGAGAAGCAAAGTGAGTGGATTCAGTTACGATGATTCTAAGTGAAATAAGTCACACAGAAAAAGAATCTGATCATAAGATATCACTTAGGAAGATCATGTACACATGGCTACACATGAACTGAGTTAGGAAAGAGAACAGAGTCTCACATTTAGAAAACACTCTTATGCCTGCTTAATTGGGAAGGAGAGGTGTGGTGATGCATAAAACCAGAGTTTGATATAAGAAAAAGGTACTGTTTCTAAAACCACCTGTGGAATAGAAAAGACCTACACCTTCCTCAGTGAAAGGGATTCAAAACCCCATATTTCCCGCAGAGGAATAGATCTGACTAGTAAGAATCTTAAAACCTATGTATTGATATGTCTCTGTAAGGGAATCAAGTGTGTCTAGACCGGCATAAACATGGCAGCGAGAATCAGCTCAAACCAACTATAAAAACGAATTTCAAAAACAAAAGCAAAAAACCGGGAATTTCTTTACAATTCCTTCAGGGTCTCTGATGAAACCTGGAATGACCCTATCTAAAATGACAGCTGGATATGGCATAAGGCTGGACACTTGGGACTCAGAGGATTGGTGAGATAGGGTGAGCAAATATAGACCCTTTAAAGCAATAATGCATGGCACTCATTCCATGGGTCCCAACTCTCCAGGTTCAAGGGAATATTACTACAGCTATAACATGTACAGGAAACCTAGAGAATGGACACACAGTGAATACAAAAGGTTTCTAAAACTCAACGAATAGTCCCTCTCCTGGTGCTCTGGTTTGACATTCCAACTGCTTTACTATCAATCTCCCAATTTGGAGAGACAGCCCCTTTAAGCTCCTGGTTCGCACAGGTTGCCATATTGGCAGAGGATGGAAGGGAAGAGGGAGAACCAATGAGAGAGTTGCTGTTAGGCATTTGGACGGGCACATGTCACTCTAATTTCCCAGCAGAAAGAAGAATTAACCAAAGTCACAGCCACCCACCAGGAACCAGTATAGGTCATGAACCTAAATTATGGACTTGCGTTCAGCTCACAAAAAACGAGTTGAAAAATGGAGCTCAGGGGCACAGCAATTCACAAACTGGCAGAGTAATAAAGGACATCTATCGTCCAAAAATCTGTTGAGTGAAGGCAACGAGGCGGACTTGAAAGAGAGGCAGAATAGCAGGAAACAGATTTCAAGAGTTATGTTGGAATCACCTTTAAAGCACAGGAAGAGGGGCACAAATTCGACAGTGACGCACTTGGCCAAAAAGGGCGTATGTGTTTTCTCCTGAATATATTCAGGAGAAAACGCATACGCCCTTTTTGGCCAAGCAAGCATGTGGGCAATGCAAATCTGCTCTACAAAGCAGTATCACTTCCCACCGGACAAAACTGACATCCACAAAATGTATAAGAACCAGAAAGTCAAGACAGGCCCTGGAGAACAGGGAGCCTTGTTATGCTGATGGGCGGGATGTAAACTGCCTACTGCCTCACAGGAGGAGTGCATTGTGTTCCCTAAAACAAGTAAACAACAGAGCTACAGAGCCAAGGGCACTTCCAGTCTAGGGAATATACCTTGGGAAAACTGAAAATCAATAAGACAGAGCCACCCCAAACTTAGGGCTGCACTGCTTACAAGAACCTCAACTTGGGTACACCTTAAATATCCCAGGAAATATAAAAATGGTTCAAAAAATTGTGGTAATTATGTACGATGGAATATCCCTCAGCCATGAAATCCATGTCATAAGACCAGGAGCAGCAAAGTGAATGGATTCAGGTACGATGATTCTAAGTGAAATAAGTCACACAGAAAAAATAAACTTATCATAAGATATCACTTATGAAGATCCTGTAAACATGGCTACACATGAAATGATTTAAGAAAGAGAACAGAGTCCCACATTTAGAAAACACTGTTATGCCTGCTTATGGGGGAAGGAGAGGTGGGGTGATGCATAAAACCAGAGTTTGATATAAGCACGGGTACCGTTTCTAAAACCAACTTTGGAATAGACAAGACCTACACCTTCCGCAGTGAAAGGGACTCAAAACCCCATATTTCCGGCAGAGGAATAGATATGACTAGTAAAAATCTTAAAACCTATGTATTGATATGTCTCCGTAAGGGAATCAAGTGTGTCTAGACTGGCATAAACATGGCAGCGAGAATCATCTCAAACCCACTATAAAAAGGAATTTCAAAAACAAAACAAAAAACAGGGAAATTCTTTACAATTCCTTCAGGGTCTCTGATGAAACCTGGAATGACCCTATCTACAATGACAGCTGGATGTGGCATAAGGCTGGACACTTGGGACTGAGAGGATTGTTGAGATTGGGTGAGCAAATGCAGACACTTTAAAGCAAAAATGCATGGCCCCCATTCCATGGGTCCCAACTCTCCAGGTTGAAGGGAATATTACTACAGCTATAACATGTACGGAAACCTAGAGAATGGACACACTGCAAATACAAAAGGTTTCTAAAACTCAACGAATAGTCCCTCCCCTGGTGCTCCGGTTTGACTTTCCAACTGCTTTACTATCAATCTTCCAACTAGGAGAGACAGCCCCTTTAAGCTCCTGGTTCGCAGAGGTTGCCAATTTGGCAGAGGATGGAAGGGAAGAGGGAGAACCAATGAGAGAGTAGCTGATAGGCTCTTGGACAGGAACATGTCACTCTAATTTCCCGGCAGGAAGAATAATCAACCAAAGTCTCATCCACCCACCGGGAACCAGTATAGGTCTTGAACCAAAATTTTGGACTTGCGTTCAGCTCACATAAAGCGAGTTGAAAAATGGAGCTCAGGGGCACAGCAATTCACAAACTGGCAGAGTAATAAAGGACAACTATCGTCCAAAAATCTGTTGAGGGAAGGCAACGAGGCGGACTTGAAAGCGAGGCAGAATAGCAGGAAACTGATTTCAAGAGGTAGGTTGGAATCGCCTTTAAAGCACAGGAAGAGGGGAACAACTTCGACAATGATGCACTTGTCCAAAAAGAGCGTATGTGTTTTCTCCTGAATATATTCAGGAGAAAACGCATACGCCCTTTTTGGCCAAGCAAGCAAGCGGGCAATGCAAATCTGCACTACAAAGAAGTATCACTTCCCACCGGTCAAAAGGGACATCCACAGAATGTGTAAAAACCAGAAAGGCAAGTCAGGCCCTGGAAAACAGGGAGCCTTGTTATGCTGATGGGCGGGATGTAAATTGCCAACTGCCTCATTGGAGGAGTGCATTGTGTTCCCTAAAACAAGTAAACAACAGAGCTACAGAGCCAAGGGCACTTCCCGTCTAGGGAATATACCTTGGGAAAACTGAAAATCAATAAGACAGAGCCACCCCCAAATTTAGGGCTGCATTGCTTACAAGAACCTCAACTTGGGTACACCTTAAATATCCCAGGAAATATAAAAATTGTTCAAAAAATTGTGGTACTTATGTACGATGAAATATCCCTCAGCCATGAAATCAATGGCATAATACCAGGAGCAGCAAAGTGAGTGGATTCAGGTACGATGATTCTAAGTGAAATAAGTCACACAGAAAAGAATCTGATCATAAGGTATCACTTAGGAAGATCCTGTACACATGGCTACACATGAACTGAGTTAGGAAAGAGAACAGAGTCTCACATTTAGAAAACACTCTTATGCCTGCTTAATTGGGAAGGAGAGGTGGGGAGATGCATAAAACCAGAGTATGATATAAGCACAGGTACCGTTTCTAAAACCACCTGTAGAATAGAAAAGACCTACACATTCCTCAGTGAAAGGGACTCAAAACCCCATATTTCCCGCAGAGGAATAGACCTGACTAGTAAGAATCTTAATACCTATGTATTGATATGTCTCTGTAAGGGAATCAAGTGTGTCTAGACTGGCATAAACATGGCAGCGAGAATCAGCTCAAACCAACTATAAAAAGGAATTTCAAAAACAAAACCAAAAAACCGGGAATTTCTTTACAATTCCTTCAGGGTCTCTGATGAAACCTGGAATGACCCTATCTACAATGACAGCTGGATATTGCATAAGGCTGGACACTTCTGACTGAGAGGATTGGTGAGATAGGGTGAGCAAATGCAGACCCTTTAAAGCAATAATGCATGGCACCCATTCCATGGGTCCCAACTCTCCAGGTTCAAGGGAATATTACTACAGCAATAACATGTACAGGAAACCTAGAGATTGGACACACAGTGAATACAAAAGGTTTCTAACACTCAAAGAATAGTCCCTCTCCTGTTGCTCTGGTTTGACATTCCAACTGCTTTACTATCAATCTCCCAACTTGGAGAGACAGGTCCTTTAAGCTCCTGGTTCGCACAGGTTGCCAAATTGGCAGAGGATGGAAGGGAAGAGGGAGAACCAATGAGAGAGTAGCTGTTAGGCATTTGGACGGGCACATGTCACTCTAATTTCCCGGCAGAAAGAAGAATTAACCAAAGTCACAGCCACACACCAGGAACCAGTATAGGTCCTGAACCTAAATTAAGGACTTGTGTTCAGCTCACAAAAAACGAGTTTGAAAATGGAGCTCAGGGGCACAGCAATTCACAAACTGGCAGAGTAATAAAGGACAACTATCGTCCAAAAATCTGTTGAGGGAAGGCAATGAGCGGACTTGAAAGCGAGGCAGGATAGCAGGAAACTGATTTCAAGAGGTACGTTGGAGTCGCCTTTAAAACACAGGAAGAGGGGAACAACTTCGACAATGATGCACTTGGCCAAAAAGGGCGTATGCGTTCTCTCCTGAATATATTCAGGAGACAACACATACGCCCTTTTTGGCCAAGCAAGCAACCGGGCAATGCAAGTGTGCACTACAAAGAAGTGTCACTTCCCACCGGTCAAAAGGGACATCAACAAAATATGTAAAAACCAGAAAGGCAAGACAGTCCCTGGAGAACAGGGAGCTTTTTTATACTGATGGGCGTTATGTAAATTGCCCACTGACTCACTGGAGGAGTGCATTGTGTTCCCTAAAACAAGTAAACAACAGAGCTACAGAGCCAAGGGCACTTCCCTTCTAGGGAATGTACCTTGGGAAAATTGAAAATCAATAAGACAGAGCCAACCCCAAATTTAGGGCTGCACTGCTTACAAGAACCTCAACTTGGGTACACCTTAAATATCCCAGGATATATGAAAATGGTTCAAAAAATTGTGGTACTTACGTACGATGGAATATCCCTCAGCCATGAAATCAATGTCATAAGACCAGGAGCAGCAAAGGGAGTGGATTCAGGTTCGATGATTCTAAGTGAAATAAGTCACACAGAAAAAGAAACTTATCATAAGATATCACTTAGGAAGATCCTGTAAACATGGCTACACATGAACTGAGTTAGGAAAGAGAACAGAGTCTCACATTTAGAAAACACTCTTATGCCTGCTTAATGGGGAAGGAGAGGTGGTGTGATGCATAAAACCAGACTTTGATATAAGCACAGGTACCGTTTCTAAAACCAACTTTGGAATAGAAAAGACCTACACCTTCCTCAGTGAAAGGGACTCAAAACCCCATATTTCCCGCAGAGGAATAGATCTGACTAGTAAGAATCTTAAACCTATGTATTGATATGTCTTCGTAAGGGAATCAAGTGTGTCTAGACTGGCATAAACATGGCAGCGAGACTCAGCTCAAACCCAGTATAAAAGGGAAATTCAAAACAAAACCCAAAAACAGGGAAATTCTTTACAATTCCTTCAGGGTCTCTGATGAAACCTGGAATGACCCTATCTACAATGACAGCTGGATGTGGCATAAGGCTGGACAATTGTGACTGAGAGGATTGGTGAGATAGGGTGAGCAAATGCAGACCCTTTAAAGCAATAATGCATGGCACCCATTCCATGGGTCCCAACTCTCCAGGTTCAAGGGAATATTACTACAGCTATAACATGTACAGGAAACCTAGAGAATGGACACACAGTGAATACAAAAGGTTTCTAAAACTCAACGAATAGTCCCTCTCCTGGTGCTCTGGTTTGATATTCCAACTGCTTTACTATCAATCTCCCAACTTGGAGGGACAGCCCCTTTAAGCTCCTGGTTCGCACAGGTTGCCGAATTGGCAGAGGATCAAGGGAAGAGGGAGAACCAATGAGAGAGTAGCTGTTAGGCATTTGGATGGGCACATGTCACTCTAATTTCCCGGCAGAAAGAAGAATTAACCAAAGTCACAGCCACCCACCAGGAACCAGTATAGGTCCTGAACCTAAATTATGGACTTGCGTTCAGCTCACAAAAAACGAGTTGAAAAATGGAGCTCAGGGGCACAGCTATTCACAAACTGGCAGAGTAATAAAGGACATCTATCGTCCAAAAATCTGTTGAGTGAAGGCAACGAGGCGGACTTGAAAGAGAGGCAGAATAGCAGGAAACAGATTTCAAGAGGTACGTTGGAATCACCTTTAAAGCACAGGAAGAGGGGCACAAATTCGACAATGACGCACTTGGCCAAAAAGGGCGTATGTGTTTTCTCCTGAATATATTCAGGAGAAAACGCATACGCCCTTTTTGGCCAAGCAAGCATGCGGGAAATGCAAATCTGCACTACAAAGAAGTATCACTTCCCACCGGACAAAAGGGACATCCACAAAATGTATAAGAACCAGAAAGGCAAGACAGGCCCTGGAGAACAGGGAGCCTTGTTATGCTGATGGGCGGGATGTAAATTGCCAACTGCCTCACTGGAGGAGTGCATTGTGTTCCCTAAAACAAGTAAACAACAGAGCTACAGAGCCAAGGGCACTTCCCGTCTAGGGAATAAACCTTGGGAAAACTGAAAATCAATAAGACAGAGCCACCCCCAAATTTAGGGCTGCATTGCTTACAAGAACCTCAACTTGGGTACACCTTAAATATCCCAGGAAATATAAAAATGGTTCAAAAAATTGTGGTACTTATGTACGATGAAATATCCCTCAGCGATGAAATCAATGGCATAATACCAGGAGCAGCAAAGTGAGTGGATTCAGGTACGATGATTCTAAGTGAAATAAGTCACACAGAAAAAGAATCTGATCATAAGATATCACTTAGGAAGATCCTCTACACATGGCTACACATGAACTGAGTTAGGAAAGAGAACAGAGTCTCACATTTAGAAAACACTCTTATGCCTGCTTAATTGGGAAGGAGAGGTGGGGTGATGCATAAAACCAGAGTTTGATATAAGCACAGGTACCGTTTCTAAAACCACCTGTGGAATAGAAAAGACCTACACCTTCCTCAGTGAAAGGGATTCAAAACCCCATATTTCCCGCAGAGGAATAGATCTGACTAGTAAGAATCTTAAAACCTATGTATTGATATGTCTCTCTAAGGGAATCAAGTGTGTCTAGACTGGCATAAACATGGCAGCGAGAATCAGCTCAAACCAACTATAAAAAGGAATTTCAAAAACAAAACCAAAAAACCGGGAATTTCTTTACAATTCCTTCAGGGTCTCTGATGAAACCTGGAATGACCCTATCTACAATGACAGCTGGATATGGCATAAGGCTGGACACTTGGGACTGAGAGGATTGGTGAGATAGGGTGAACAAATGCAGACCCTTTAAAGCAATAATGCATGGCACCCATTCCATGGGTCCCAACTCTCCAGGTTGAAGGGAATATTACTACAGCTATAACATGTACAGGAAACCTAGAGAATGGACACAGAGTGAATACAAAAGGTTTCTAAAACTCAACGAATAGTCCCTCTCCTGGTGCTCTGGTTTGACATTCCAACTGCTTTACTATCAATCTCCCAACTTGGAGAGACAGCCACTTTAAGCTCCTGGTTCGCACAGGTTGCCAAATTGGCAGAGGATGGAAGGGAAGCGGGAGAACCAATGAGAGGGTAGCTGTTAGGCATTTGGACGGGCACATGTCACTCTAATTTCCCGGCAGAAAGAAGAATTAACCAAAGTCACAGCCACCCACCAGGAACCAGTATACGTCCTGAACCTAAATTATGGACTTGCGTTCAGCTCACAAAAAACGAGTTGAAAAATCGAGCTCAGGGGCACAGCCATTCACAAACTGGCAGAGTAATAAAGGACAACTATCGTCCAAAAATCTGTTGAGAGAAGGCAACGAGCGGACTTGAAAGCGAGGCAGGATAGCAGGAAACTGATTTCAAGAGGTATGTTGGAATCGCCTTTAAAACACAGGAAGAGGGGAACAACTTCGACAATGATGCACTTGGCCAAAAAGGGCATATGCGTTCTCTCCTGAATATATTCAGGAGACAACACATACGCCCTTTTTGGCCAAGCAAGCAACCGGGCAATGCAAATGTGCACTACAAAGAAGTGTCACTTCCCACCGGTCAAAAGGGACATCAACAAAATATGTAAAAATCAGAAAGGCAAGACAGTACCTGGAGAACAGGGAGCTTTTTTATACTGATGGGCGTTATGTAAATTGCCCACTGACTCACAGGAGGAGTGCATTGTGTTCCCTAAAACAAGTAAACAACAGAGCTACAGAGCCTAGGGCACTTCCCTTCTAGGGAATATACCTTGGGAAAATTGAAAATGAATAAGACAGAGCCAACCCCAAATTTAGGGCTGCACTGCTTACAAGAACCTCAACTTGGGTACACCTTAAATATCCCAGGATATATATAAATGGTTCAAAAAACTGTGGTACTTATGTACGATGGAATATCCCTCAGCCATGAAATCAATGTCATAAGACCAGGAGCAGCAAAGGGAGTGGATTCAGGTACGATGATTCTAAGTGAAATAAGTCACACAGAAAAAGAAACTTATCATAAGATATCACTTAGGAAGATCCTGTAAACATGGCTACACATGAACTGAGTTAGGAAAGAGAACAGAGTCTCACATTTAGAAAACACTCTTATGCCTGCTTAAGTGGGAAGGAGAGGTGGTGTGATGCATAAAACCAGACTTTGATATAAGCACAGGTACAGTTTCTAAAACCAACTTTGGAATAGAAAAGACCTACACCTTCCTCAGTGAAAGGGACTCAAAACCCCATATTTCCCGCAGAGGAATAGATCTGACTAGTAAGAATCTTAAAACCTATGTATTGATATGTCTCCGTAAGGGCATCAAGTGTGTCTAGACTGGCATAAACATGGCAGCGAGACTCAGCTCAAACCCACTATAAAAAGGAAATTCAAAAACAAAACCAAAAAACAGGGAAATTTTTTACAACTCCTTCAGGGTCTCTGATGAAATCTGGAATGACCCTATCTACAATGACAGCTGGATGTGCCATAAGGCTGGACACTTGTGACTGAGAGGATTCGTGAGATAGGGTGAGCAAATGCAGACCCTTTAAAGCAATAATGCATGGCACCCATTCCATGGGTCCCAACTCTCCAGGTTCAAGGGAATATTACTACAGCTATAACATGTACAGGAAACCTAGAGAATGGACACACAGTGAATACAAAAGGTTTCTAAAACTCAACGAATAGTCCCTCTCCTGGTGCTCTGGTTTGACATTCCAACTGCTTTACTATCAATCTCCCAACTTGGAGAGACAGCCACTTTAAGCTCATGATTCGCACAGGTTGCCAAATTGGCAGAGGATGGAAGGGAAGAGGGAGAACCAATGAGAGAGTAGCTGATAGGCATTTGGACGGGCACATGTCACTCTAATTTCCCGGCAGAAAGAAGAATTAACCAAAGTCACAGCCACCCACCAGGAACCAGTATAGGTCTTGAACCAAAATTTTGGACTTGCGTTCAGCTCACAGAAAGCGAGTTGAATAATTGAGCTCAGGGGCACAGCAACTCACAAACTGGCAGAGTAATAAAGGACAACTATCGTCCAAAAATCTGTTGAGGGAAGGCAACGAGGCGGACTTGAAAATGAGGCAGAATAGCAGGAAACAGATTTCAAGAGGTACGTTGGAATCACCTTTAAAGCACAGGAAGAGGGGCACAAATTCGACAATGACGCACTTGGCCAAAAAGGGCGTATGTGTTTTCTCCTGAATATATTCAGGAGAAAACGCATACGCCCTTTTTGGCCAAGCAAGCATGCGGGCAATGCAAATCTGCACTACAAAGCAGTATCACTTCCCACCGGACAAAAGGGACATCCACAAAATGTATAAGAACCAGAAAGGCAAGACAGGCCCTGGAGAACAGGGAGCCTTGTTATGCTGATGGGCGGGATGTAAATTGCCAACTGCCTCACAGGAGGAGTGCATTGTGTTCCCTAAAACAAATAAACAACAGAGCTACAGAGCCAAGGGCCCTTCCAGTCTAGGGAATATACCTTGGGAAAACTGAAAATCAATAAGTCAGAGCCACCCCATACTTAGGGCTGCACTGCTTACAAGAACCTCAACTTGGGTACACCTTAAATATCCCATGAAATATAAAAATGGTTCAAAAAATTGTGGTACTTATGTACGATGGAATATCCCTCAGCCATGAAATCAATGTCATAAGAGCAGGAGCAGCAAAGTGAATGGATTCAGGTACGATGATTCTAAGTGAAATAAGTCACACAGAATAATAAACTTATCATAAGATATCACTTATGAAGATCCTGTAAACATGGCTACACATGAAATGATTTAAGAAAGAGAACAGAGTCCCACATTTAGAAAACACTGATATGCCTGCTTAAGGGGAAGGAGAGGTGGGGTGATGCATAAAATCAGAGTTTGATATAAGCACGGGTACCGTTTCTAAAACCAACTTTGGAATAGACAAGACCTACACCTTCCTCAGTGAAAGGGACTCAAAACCCCATATTTCCCGCAGAGGATTAGATATGACTAGTAAAAACCTTAAAACCTATGTATTGATATGTCTCCGTAAGGGAATCAAGTGTGACTAGACTGGCATAAACATGGCAGCGAGAATCACTTCAAACCCACTATAAAAAGGAATTTCAAAAACAAAACAAAAAAAAGGGAAATTCTTTACAATTCCTTCAGGGTCTCTGATGAAACCTGCAATAACCCTATCTACAATGACAGCTGGATGTGGCATAAGGCTGGACACTTGGGACTGAGAGGACTGTTGACATTGGGTGAGCAAATCAGACCCTTTAAAGCAAAAATGCATGGCCCCCATTCCATGTGTCCCAATTCTCCAGGTTGAAGGGAATATTACTACAGCTATAAAATGTACGGGAAACGTAGAGAATGGACACACTGCAAATACGAAAGGTTTCTAAAACTCAACGAATAGTCCCTCTCCTGGTGCTCCGGTTTGACTTTCCAACTGCTTTACTATCAATCTCCCAACATGGAGAGACAGGCCCTTTAACCTCCTGGTTTGCACAGGTTGCCAATTTGGCAGAGGATGGAAGGGAAGAGGGAGAACCAGTGAGAGAGTAGCTGTTTGGCATTTCGACGGGCACATATCACTCTAATTTCCCGGCAGGAAGAAGAATTAACCAAAGTTTGAGTCTCCCACCGGGAACCAGTAAAGGTCCTGAACCAAAATTTTGGACTTGCGTACAGCTCACAAAATAACGAGTTGAAAAATGGAGCTCAGGGGCACAGCAATTCACAAACTGGCAGAATAATAAAGGACAACTATCGTCCAACAATCTGTTGAGGGAAGGCAACGAGGTGAACTTGAAAGCGAGGCAGAAGAGCAGGAAACAGATTTCAAGAGGTACGTTGGAATCGCCTTTAAAGCACAGGAAGAGGGGCACAAATTCGACAATGACGCACTTCTCCAAAAAGGGCGTACGCGTTTTCTCCTGAATATATTCAGGAGAAAACACATACGCCATTTTTGGCCAAGCAAGCAAGCGGGCAATGCAAATCAGCACTAGAAAGAAGTATCACTTCCCACCGGTCAAAAGGGACATCCACAAAATGTGTAAAAACCAGAAAGGCAAGACAGGCCCTGGAGAACAGGGAGCCTTGTTATGCTGATGGGCGGGATGTAAATTGCCAACTGCCTCACAGGAGGAGTGCCTTGTGTTCCCTAAAACAAGTAAACAACAGAGCTACAGAGCCAAGGGCACTTCCAGTCTAGGGAATATACCTTGGGAAAACTGGAAATCAATAAGACAGAGCCACCCCCAAATTTAGGGCTGCACTGCTTACAAGAACCTCAACTTGGGTACACCTTAAATATCCCAGGAAATATAAAAATGGTTCAAAAAATTGTGGTACTTATGTACGATGGAATATCCCTCAGCCATGAAATCAATGTCCTAAGACCAGGAGCAGCAAAGTGAGTGGATTCAGGTACGATGATTCTAAGTGAAATAAGTCACACAGAAAAAAGAAACTTATCATAAGATATCACTTATGAAGATCCTGTAAACCTGGCTACACATGAACTGAGTTAAGAAAGAGAACAGAGTCTCACATTTAGAAAACACTGTTATGCCTGCTTAAGGGGGAGGGAGATGTGGGGTGATGCATAAAACCAGAGTTTGATATAAGTACGGGTACCGTTTCTAAAACCAACTTTGGAATAGACAAGACCTACAGCTTCCTCAGTGAAAGGGACTAAAAACCCCATATTTCCCGCAGATGAATAGATCTGACTAGTAAGAATCTTAAAACCTCTGTACTGATATGTCTCTGTAAGGGAATCAAGTTTGTCTAGACTGGCATAAACATGGCAGCGAGAATCAGCTCAAACCCAGTATAAAAAGGAATTTCAAAAACAAAACCAAAAATCCGGGAAATTCTTTACAATTCCTTCAGGGTCTCTGATGAAACCTGGAATGACCCTATCTACAATGACAGCTGGATGTGGCATAAGGCTGGACACTTGGGACTGAGAGGATTGGTGAGATTGGGTGAGCAAATGCAGACCCTTTAAAGCAAAAATGGATGGCACCCATTCCATGGGTCCCAACTCTCCAGGTTGAAGGGAATATTACTACAGCTATAACATGTACGGGGAACCTAGATAATGGACACACTGTGAATACAAAAGGTTTCTAAAACTCAACGAATAGTCCCTCTCCTGGTGCTCCGGTTTGACTTTCCAACTGCTTTACTATCAATCTCCCAACTTGGAGAGACAGTCCATTTAACCTCCTGGTTTGCACAGGTTGCCAATTTGGCAGAGGATGGAAGGGAATAGGGAGAACCAGTGAGAGAGTAGCTGTTTGGCATTTGGACGGGCACATGTCACTCTAATTTCCTGGCAGGAAGAAGAATTAACCAAAGTCTCCGCCACCCACCGGGAACAAGTAAAGGTCCTGAACCAAAATTTTGGACTTGCGTACAGCTCACAATAAAACGAGTTGAAAAATGGAGCTCAGGGGCACAGCAATTCACAAACTGGCAGAGTAATAAAGGACAACTATCGTCCAACAATCTGTTGAGGGAAGGCAACGAGGTGAACTTGAAAGCGAGGCAGAATAGCAGGAAACAGATTTCAAGAGGTACGTTGGAATCGCCTTTAAAGCACAGGAAGAGGGGCACAAATTAGACAATGACGCACTTGGCCAAAAAGGGCGTATGCGTTTTCTCCTGAATATATTCTGGAGAAAACGCATACGCCCTTTTTGGCCAAGCAAGCAAGCGGGCAATGGAAATCGGCACTAGAAAGAAGTATCACTTCCCACCGGTCAAAAGGGACATCCACAAAATGTGTAAAAACCAGAAAGGCAAGACAGGCCCTGGAGAACAGGGAGCCTTGTTATGCTGATGGGCAGGATGTAAATTGCCAACTGCCTCACAGGAGAAGTGCCTTGTGTTCCCTAAAACAAGTAAACAACAGAGCTACAGAGCCAAGGGCACTTCCAGTCTAGGGAATATACCTTGGGAAAACTGGAAATCAATAAGACAGAGCCACCCCCAAATTTACGGCTGCACTGCTTACAAGAACCTCAACTTGGGTACACCTTAAATATCCCAGGAAATATAAAAATGGTTCAAAAAATTGTGGTACTTATGTACGATGGAATATCCCTCAGCCATGAAATCAATGTCATAAGACCAGGAGCAGCAAAGTGAGTGGATTCAGGTATGATGATTCTAAGTGAAATAAGTCACACAGAAAATAGAAACTTATCATAAGATATCACTTATGAAGATCCTGTAAACATGGCTACACATGAACTGAGTTAAGAAAGAGAACAGAGTCTCACATTTAGAAAACACTGTTATGCCTGCTTAAGGGGGAAGGAGAGGTGGGGTGATGCATAAAACCAGAGTTTGATGTAAGCACGGGTACCGTTTCTAAAACCAACTTGGAATAGACAAGACCTACACCTTCCTCAGTGAAAGAGACTCAAAAACCCATATTTCCCGCAGAGGAATAGATCTGACTAGTAAGAATCATAATACCTATGTATGGATATGTCTCCGTAAGGGAATCAAGTGTGTCTAGACTGGCATGAACATGGCAGCGAGAATCAGCTCAAACCAACTATAAAAAGGAATTTCAAAAACAAAACCAAAAAACCGGGAAATTCTTTACAATTCCTTCAGGGTCTCTGATGAAACCTGGAATGACCCTATCTACAATGACAGCTGGATGTGGCATAAGGCTGGACACTTCGGACTGAGAGTATTGGTGAGATTGGGTGAGCAAATGCAGACCCTTTAAAGCAAAAATGGATGGCACCCATTCCATGGGTCCCAACTCTCCAGGTTGAAGGGAATATTACTACAGCTATAACATGTACGGGGTACCTAGAGAATGGACACACTGTGAATACAAAAGGTTTCTAAAACTCAATGAGTAGTCCCTCTCCTGGTGCTCCGGTTTTACTTTCCAACTGCTTTACTATCAATCTCCCAACTTGGAGAGACAGCCCCTTTAACCTCCTGGTTTGCACAGGTTGCCAATTTGGCAGAGGATGGAAGGGAAGAGGGAGAACCAGTGAGAGAGTAGCTGTTTGGCATTTGGACGGGCACATGTCACTCTAATTTCCCGGCAGGAAGAAGAATTAACCAAAGTCTCCGCCACCCTTCGGGAGCCAGTAAAGGTCCTGAACTAAAATTTTGGACTTGCTTACAGCACACAATAAAACGAGTTGAAAAATGGAGCTCAGGGGCACAGCAATTCACAAACTGGCAGAGTAATAAAGGACAACTATCGTCCAACAATCTGTTGAGGGAAGGCAACGAGGTGAACTTGAAAGCGAGGCAGAATAGCAGGAAACAGATTTCAAGAGGTACGTTGGAATCGCCTTTAAAGCACAGGAAGAGGGGCACAAATTCGACAATGACGCACTTGGCCAAAAAGAGCTTATGCGTTTTCTCCTGAATATATTCTGGAGAAAACGCATACGCCCTTTTTGGCCAAGCAAGCAAGCGGGCAATGCAAATCGGCACTAGAAAGAAGTATCACTTCCCACCGGTCAAAAGGGACATCCACAAAATGTGTAAAAAGCAGAAAGGCAAGACAGGCCCTGGAGAACAGGGAGCCTTGTTATGCTGATGGGCGGGATGTAAATTGCCAACTGCCTCACAGGAGAAGTGCATTGTGTTCTCTAAAACAAGTAAACAACAGAGCTACAGAGCCAAGGGCACTTCCAGTCTAGGGAATATACCTTGGGAAAACTGGAAATCAATAAGACAGAGCCACCCCCAAATTTACGGCTGCACTGCTTACAAGAACCTCAACTTGGGTACACCTTAAATATCCCAGGAAATATAAAAATGGTTCAAAAAATTGTGGTACTTATGTACGATGGAATATCCCTCAGCCATGAAATCAATGTCATAAGACCAGGAGCAGCAAAGTGAGTGGAATCAGGTATGATGATTCTAAGTGAAATAAGTCACAAGGAAAAAAGAAACATATCATAAGATATCACTTATGAAGATCCTGTAAACATGGCTACACATGAACTGAGTTAGGAAAGAGAACAGAGTCTCACATTTAGAAAACACTCTAATGCCTGCTTAAGGGGAAAGGAGAGGTGTGGTGATGCATAAAACCAGAGTTTGATATAAGCACAGGTACCATTTTTAAAACCAACTGTGGAATAGACAAGACCTACACCTTCCTCAGTGAAAGGGACTCAAAACCCCATATTTCCCGCAGAGGAATAGATCTGACTAGTAAGAATCTTAAAACCTATGTATTGATATGTCTCTGTAAGGGAATCAAGTGTGTCTAGACTGGCATAAACATGACAGCGTGAATCAGCTCAAACCCACTATAAAAAGGAATTTCAAAAACAAAACCAAAAAACAGGGAAATTCTTTACATTTCCTTCAGGGTCTCTGATGAAACCTGGAATGACCCTATGTACAATGACAGCTGGATGTGGCATAAGGCTGGACACTTGGGACTGAGAGGATTGGTGAGATTGGGTGAGCAAATGCAGACCCTTTAAAGCAAAAATGCATGGCCCCGATTCCATGGTTCCCAACTCTCCATGTTGAAGGGAATATTACTACAGCTATAACATGTACGGGAAACCTAGAGAATGGACACACTGTGAATACAAAAGGTTTCTAAAACTCAATGAGTAGTCCCTCTCCTGGTGCTCCGCTTTGACTTTCCAACTGCTTTACTATCAATCTCCCAAATTGGAGAGACAGCCCCTTTAACCTCCTGGTTCGCACAGGTTGCCAATTTGGCAGAGGATGGAAGGGAAGAGGGAGAACCAATGAGAGAGTAGCTGTTAGGCATTTGGACGGACACATGTCACTCTAATTTCCCGGCAGGAAGAAGAATTAACCAGAGTCTCAGCCACCCACCGGGAACCAGTATAGGTCCTGAACCAAAATTTTGGATTTGCGTAGAGCTCACAAAAAACGAGGTGAAAAATGGAGCTCAGGGGCACAGCAATTCACAAACTGGCAGAGTAATAAAGGACAACTATTGTCCAAAAATCTGTTGAGGGAAGGCAGTGAGGCGGACTTGAATGCGAGGCAGAATAGCAGGAAAGAGATTTCAAGAGGTACATTGGAATCGCCATTAAAGCACAGGAAGAGGGGCACAACTTTGACAATGACGCACTTGGCCAAAAAGGGCGTATGCGTTCTCTCCTGAATACATTCAGGAGAAAACGCATACGCCCTTTTTGGCCAAGCAAGCAAGCGGGCAAAGCAAATCTGCACTACAAAGAAGTATCACTTCCCACCAGTCAAAAGGGACATCCACAAAGTGTGTAAAAAACAGAATGGCAAGAAAGGCCATGGAGAACAGGGAGCCTTTTTATGCTGAAGGGCCGGATGTAAATTACCAACTTCCTCACTGGAGGAGTGCATTGCGTTCCCTAAAACAAGTAAACAGCAGAGCTACACAGCCAAGGGCACTTCCAGTCTAGGGAATATACCTTGGGAAAACTGAAAATCAATAAGACAGAGCCACCCCAAAATTTAGGGCAGCACTGCTTACAAGAACCTCAAATTGGGTACACCTTAAATATCCCAGGAAATATAAAAATGGTTCCAAAAACTGTGGTATTTATGTACGATGGAATATCCGTCAGCCATGAAATCAATGTCATAAGACGAGGAGAAGCAAAGTGAGTGGATTCAGGTACGATGATTCTAAGTGAAATAAGTCACACAGAAAAAGACACTTATCATAAGATATCACTTATGAAGATCCTGTAAACATGGCTACACATGAACTGAGTTAGGAAAGAGAACAGAGTCTCACATTTAGAAAAAACTCTTATGCGTGCTTAAGGGGAAAGGAGAGGTGGGGTGATGCATAAAACCAGAGTTTGATATAAGCACAGGTACCATTTCTATAACCAACTGTGGAATAGACAAGACCTACACCTTCCTCAGTGAAAGGGACTCAAAACCCCATATTTCCCACAGAGGAATAGATCTGACTAGTAAGAATCTTAAAACCTATGTATGGATATGTTTCTGTAAGGGAATCATGTGTGTCTAGACTGGCATAAACATCGGAGGGAGAATCAGCTCAAACCCACTATAAAAAGGAATTTCAAAAACAAAACAAAAAAACAGGGAAATTCTTTACAATTCCTTCAGGGTCTCTGATGAAACCTGGAATGACCCTATCTACAATGACAGCTGGATGTGGCATAAGGCTGGACACTTGGGACTGAGAGGATTGGTGAGATTGGGTGAGCAAATGCAGACCCTTTAAAGCAAAAATGCATGGCCCCGATTCCATGTTTCCCAACTCTCCATGTTGAAGGGAATATTACTACAGCTATAACATGTACGGGAAACCTAGAGAATGGACACACTGTGAATACAAAAGGTTTCTAAAACTCAACGAGTAGTCCCTCTACTGGTGCTCCGGTTTGACTTTCCAACTGATTTACTATCAATCTCCCAACTTGGAGAGACAGCCCCTTTAACCTCCTGGTTCGCACAGGTTGCCAATTTGGCAGAGGATGGAAGGGAAGACGGAGAACCAGTGAGAGAGTGGCTGCTAGGCATTAGGACGGGCACATGTCACTCTAATTTCCCGGCAGGAAGAACAATTAACCAGAGTCTCAGCCACCCTCCGCGAACCAGTATAGGTCCTGAACCAAAATTTTGGACTTGCGTACAGCACACAAAAATGAGTTGAAAAATGGAGCTCAGTGGCACAGCAATTCACAAACTGGCAGAGGAATAAAGGACAACTATCGTCCAAAAATGTGTTGAGGGAAGGCAACGAGGTGGAGTTGAATGCTAGGCAGAATAGCAGGAAAGAGATTTCAAGAGGTACATTGGAATCGCCATTAAAGCACAGGAAGAGGGGCACAACTTTGACAATGACGCACCTGGCCAAAAAGGGCGTATGCGTTTTCTCCTGAATACATTCAGGAGAAAACGCATGCGCCCTTTTTGGCCAAGCAAGCAAGCGGGCAATGCAAATCTTCACTACAAAGAAGTATCACTTCCCACCGGTCAAAAGGGACATCCACAAAATGTGTAAAAAACAGAAAGGCAAGAAAGGCCCTGGAGAACAGGGAGCCTTTTTATGCTGAAGGGCCGGATGTAAATTACCAACTGCCTCACTGGAGGAGTGCATTGCATTCGCTAAAACAAGTAAACAACAGAGCTACACAGCCAAGGGCACTTCCAGTCTAGGGAATATACCTTGGGAAAACTGAAAATCAATAAGACAGAGCCACCCCAAAATTTAGGGCTGCACTGCTTACAAGAACCTCAAATTGGGTACAACTTAAATATCCCAGGAAATATAAAAATGGTTCCAAAAACTGTGGTATTTATGTACGATGGAATATCCCTCATCCATGAAATCAATGTTATAAGACCAGGAGCAGCAAAGTGAGTGGATTCAGGTACGATGATTCTAAGTGAAATAAGTCACACAGAAAAAGAAACTTATCATAAGATATCACTTATGAAGATCCTGTAAACATGGCTACACATGAACTGAGTTAGGAAAGAGAACAGAGTCTCACATTTAGAAAACACTCTTATGCGTGCTTAAGGGGAAAGGAGAGGTGGGGTGATGCATAAAACCAGAGTTTGATATAAGCACAGGTACCATTTCTATAACCAACTGTGGAATAGACAAGACCTACACCTTCCTCAGTGAAAGGGACTCAAAACCCCATATTTCCCGCAGAGGAATAGATCTGACTAGTAAGAATCTTAAAACCTATGTATGGATATATCTCTGTAAGGGAATCAAGTGTGTCTAGACTGGCATAAACATGGCAGCGAGAATCAGCTCAAACCCACTATAAAAAGGAATTTCAAAAACAAAACCAAAAAACAGGGAAATTCTTTACATTTCCTTCAGGGTCTCTGATGAAACCTGGAATGACCCTATCTACAATGACAGCTGGATGTGGCATAAGGCTGGACACTTGGACTGAGAGGATTGGTGAGATAGGGTGAGCAAATGCAGACCCTTTAAAGCAAAAATGCATGGCCCCATTCCATGGGTCCCAACTCACCATGGTGAAGGGAATATTACTACAGCTATAACATGTAAGGGAAACCTAGAGAATGGACACACTGTGAATACAAATGGTTTCTAAAACTCAACGAGTAGTCCCTGTCCTGGTGCTCCGCTTGGACTTTCCACCTGCTTTACTATCAATTTCCCAACGTGTAGAGACAACCCCTTTAACCTCCTGGTTCGCACAGGTTGCCAATTTGGAAGAGGATGGAAGGGAAGAGGGAGAACCAATGAGGGAATACCTGTTAGGCATTTGGACGGGCACATGTCACTCTAATTTCCAGGCAGGAAGCAGAATTAACCAGAGTCTCAGCCACCCACCGGGAACCAGTATAGGTCTGAACCAAAATTTTGGACTTGCGTACAGCTCACAAAAAACAAGTTGAAAAATGGAGCTCAGGGGCACAGCAATTCACAAACGGGCAGAGTAATAAAGGACAACTATCGTCCAAAAATCTGTTGAGGGAAGACAACGAGGTGGACTTTAAAGCGAGACAGAATAGCAGGAAACAGATTTCAAGAGGTACGTTGGAATCGCCTTTAAAGCACAGGAAGGGGGGCACAACTTCGACAATGACGCACTTGGCCAAAAAGGGCGTATGCGTTTTCTCCTGAATATATTCAGGAGAAAACGCATACGCCCTTTTTGGCCAAGCAAGCAAGCGGGCAATGCAAATCTGCACTACAAAGAAGTATCACTTCCCACCGGTCAAAAGGGACATCCACAAAATGTGTAAAAGCCAGAAAGGCAAGACAGGCCCTGGAGAACAGGGAGCCTTGTTATGCTGATGGGCGGAGTGTAAATTGCCAATTGCCTCACTGGAGGAGTGCATTGTGTTCCCTAAAACAAGTAAACAAGAGAGCTACAGAGCCAAGGGCACTTCCAGTCTAGGGAATATACCTTGGGAAAACTGAAAATCAATAAGAAAGATCCACCCCCAAATTTAGGGCTGCACTGCTTACAAGAGCCTCAACTTGGGTACAACTTAAATATCCCAGGAAATAAAAAAATGGTTCAAAAAACTGTGGTATTTATGTACGATGGAATATCCCTCAGCCATGAAATCAATGTCATAAGACCAGGAGCAGCAAAGTGAGTGGATTCAGGTACGATGATTCTAAGTGAAATAAGTCACACAGAAAAAGAAACTTATCATAAGATATCACTTATGATGATCCTGTAAACATGGCTACCCATGAAATGAGTTAGGAAAGAGAACAGAGTCTCACATTTAGAAAACACTCTAATGCCTGCTTAAGGGGAAAGGAGAGGTGGGGTGATGCATAAAACCAGAGTTTGATATAAGCACAGGTACCATTTCTAAAACCAACTGTGGAATAGACAAGACCTACACCTTCCTCAGTGAAAGGGACTCAAAACCCCATATTTCCCGCAGAGGAATAAATCTGACTAGTAAGAATCTTAAAACCTATGTATTGATATGTCTCTGTAAGGGAATCAAGTGTGTCTAGACTGGCATAAACATGGCAGCGTGAATCAGCTCAAACCCACTATAAAAAGGAATTTCAAAAACAAAACCAAAAAACAGGTAAATTCTTTACATTTCCTTCAGGGTCTCTGATGAAACCTGGAATGACCCTATGTACAATGACAGCTGGATGTGGCATAAGGCTGGACACTTGGGACTGAGAGGATTGGTGAGATTGGGTGAGCAAATGCAGACCCTTTAAAGCAAAAATGCATGGCCCCGATTCCATGGTTCCCAACTCTCCATGTTGAAGGGAATATTACTACAGCTATAACATGTACAGGAAACCTAGAGAATGGACACACTGTGAATACAAAAGGTTTCTAAAACTCAACGAGTAGTCCCTCTCCTGGTGCTCCGCTTTGACTTTCCAACTGCTTTACTATCAATCTCCCAAATTGGAGAGACAGCCCCTTTAACCTCCTGGTTCGCACAGGTTGCCAATTTGGCAGAGGATGGAAGGGAAGAGGGAGAACCAATGAGAGAGTAGCTGTTAGGCATTTGGACGGACACATGTCACTCTAATTTCCCGGCAGGAAGAAGAATTAACCAGAGTCTCAGCCACCCACCGGGAACCAGTATAGGTTCTGAACCAAAATTTTGGACTTGCGTAGAGCTCACAAAAAACGAGGTGAAAAATGGAGCTCAGGGGCACAGCAATTCACAAACTGGCAGAGTAATAAAGGACAACTATCGTCCAAAAATCTGTTGAGGGAAGGCAGCGAGGCGGACTTGAATGCGAGGCAGAATAGCAGGAAAGAGATTTCAAGAGGTACATTGGAATCGCCATTAAAGCACAGGAAGAGGGGCACAACTTTGACAATGACGCACTTGGCCAAAAAGGGCGTATGCATTTTCTCCTGAATACATTCAGGAGAAAACGCATACGCCCTTTTTGGCCAAGCAACAAAGCGGGCAATGCAAATCTGCACTACAAAGAAGTATCACTTCCCACCAGTCAAAAGGGACATCCACAATATGTGTAAAAAACAGAAAGGCAAGAAAGGCCATGGAGAACAGGGAGCCTTTTTATGCTGAAGGGCCGGATGTAAATTACCAACTGCCTCACTGGAGGAGTGCATTGCGTTCCCTAAAACAAGTAAACAGCAGAGCTACACAGCCAAGGGCACTTCCAGTCTAGGGAATATACCTTGGGAAAACTGAAAATCAATAAGACAGAGCCACCCCCAAATTTAGGGCTGCACTGCTTACAAGAACCTCAACTTGGGTACCCCTTAAATATCCCAGGAAATATAAAAATGGTTCCAAAAACTGAGTTATTTATGTACGGTGGAATATCCCTCAGCCATGAAATCAATGTCATAAGACGAGGAGCAGCAAAGTGAGTGGATTCATGTACGATGACTCTAAGTGAAATAAGTCACACAGAAATTGAACCTTATGATAAGATATCACTTATGAAGATCCTTTAAACATGGCTACACATGAACTGAGTTAGGAAAGAGAACAGAGTCTCACATTTAGAAAAAACTCTTATGCGTGCTTAAGGGGAAAGGAGAGGTGGGGTGATGCATAAAACCAGAGTTTGATATAAGCACAGGTACCATTTGTAAAACCAAATGTGGAATAGACAAGAGCTACTCCTTCCTCAGTGAAAGGGACTCAAAACCCCATATTTCCCGCAGAGGAATAGATCTGAGTAGTAAGAATCTTAAAACCTATGTATTGATATGTCCCTGTAAGGGAATCAAGTGTGTCTAGACTGGCATAAACATAGCAGCGAGAATCACCTCAAACCCACTATAAAAAGGAATTTCGAAAACAAAACAAAAAACAGGGAAATTCTTTACATTTCCTTCAGGGTCTCTGATGAAACCTGGAATGACCCTATCTACAATGACAGCTGGATGTGGAATAAGGCTGGATACTTGGGACTGAGAGGATTGGTGAGATTCGGTGAGCAAATGCAGACCGTTTAAAACAAAAATGCATGGCCCCGATTCCATGGTTCCCAACTCTCCATGTTGAAGGGAATATTACTACAGCTATAACATGTACGGGAAACCTAGAGAATGGACACACTGTGAATACAAAAGGTTTCTAAAACTCAACGAGTAGTCCCTCTCCTGGTGCTCCGCTTTGACTTTCCAACTGCTTTACTATCAATCTCCCAAATTGGAGAGACAGCCCCTTTAACCTCCTGGTTCGCACAGGTTGCCAATTTGGCAGAGGATGGAAGGGAAGAGGGAGAACCAATAAGAGAGTAGCTGTTAGGCATTTGGACGGGCACATGTCACTCTAATTTCCAGGCAGGAAGAAGAATTAACCAGAGTCTCAGCCACCCACCGGGAACAAGTATAGGTCCTGAACCAAAATTTTGGACTTGCGTAGAGCTCACAAAAAACGAGGTGAAAAATGGAGCTCAGGGGCACAGCAATTCACTAACTGGCAGAGTAATAAAGGACAACTATCGTCCAAAAATCTGTTGAGGGAAGGCAGCGAGGCGGACTTGAATGCGAGGCAGAATAGCAGGAAAGAGATTTCAAGTGGTACATTGGAATCGCCATTAAAGCACAGGAAGAGGGGCACAACTTTGACAATGACGCACTTGGCCAAAAAGGGCGTATGCGTTTTCTCCTGAATACATTCAGGAGAAAACGCATACGCCCTTTTTGGCCAAGCAAGCAAGCGGGCAATGCAAATCTGCACTACAAAGAAGTATCACTTCCCACCGGTCAAAAGGGACATCCACAAAATGTGTAAAAAACAGAAAGGCAAGAAAGGCCATGGAGAACAGGGAGCCTTTTTATGCTGAAGGGCCGGATGTAAATTACCAACTGCATCACTGGAGGAGTGCATTGCGTTCCCTAAAACAAGTAAACAACAGAGCTACAGAGCCAAGGGCACTTCCAGTCTAGGGAATATACCTTGGGAAAACTGAAAATCAATAAGACAGAGCCAACCCCATATTTAGGGCTGCACTGCTTACAAGAACCTCAACTTGGATATACCTAAAATATCCCAGGAAATATAAAAATGGTTCAAAAAACTGTGGTATTTATGTACGATGGAATATCCCTCAGCCATGAAATCAATGTCATAAGACCAGGAGCAGCAAAGTGAGTGGATTCAGGTACGATGATTCTAAGTGAAATAAGTCACACAGAATAAGAAACTTATCATAAGATATCACTTATGAAGATCCTGTAAACATGGGTACACATGAACTGAGTTAGGAAAGAGAACAGAGTCTCACATTTAGAAAACACTTTTATGCCTGCTTAAGCGGAAAGGAGAGGTGGGGTGATGCATAAAACCAGAGTTTGATATAAGCACAGGTACCATTTCTAAAACCAACTGTGGAATAGACAAGACCTACTCCTTCCTCAGTGAAAGGGACTCAAAACCCCATATTTCCCGCAGAGGAATAGATCTGACTAGTAAGAATCTTAATACCTATGTATTGATATGTCTCTGTAAGGGAATCAAGTGTGTCTAGACTGGCATAAACATGGCAGTGAGAATCAGCTCAAACCCAGTATAAAAAGAATTTCAAAAACAAAACCAAAAAACAGGGAAATTCTTTACATTTCCTTCAGGGTCTCTGATGAAACCTGGAATGACCCTATCTACAATGACAGCTGGATGTGTAATAAGGCTGGACACTTGGGACTGAGAGGATTGGTGAGATTGGGTGAGCAAATGCAGACCGTTTAAAGCAAAAATGCATGGCCCCGATTCCATGGTTCCCAACTCTCCATGTTGAAGGGAATATTACTACAGCTATAACATGTCCGGGAAACCTAGAGAATGGACACACTGTGAATACAAAAGGTTTCTAAAACTCAACGAGTAGTCCCTCTCCTGGTGCTCCGCTTTGACTTTCCAACTGCTTTATTATCAATCTCCCAAATTGGACAGACAGCCCCTTTAACCTCCTGGTTCGCACAGGTTGCCAATTTGGCAGAGGATGGAAGGGAAGAGGGAGAACCAATGAGAGAGTAGCTGTTAGGCATTTGGACGGGCACATGTCACTCTAATTTCCTGGCAGGAAGAAGAATTAACCAGAGTCTCAGCCACCCACCGGGAACCAGTATAGGTCCTGAACCAATATTTTGGACTTGCGTAGAGCTCACAAAAAACGAGGTGAAAAATGGAGCTCAGGGGCACAGCAATTCACAAACTGGCAGAGTAATAAAGGACAACTATCGTCCAAAAATCTGTTGAGGGAAGGCAGCGAGGTGGACTTGAATGCGAGGCAGAATAGCAGGAAAGAGATTTCAAGAGGTACATTGGAATCGCCATTAAAGCACAGGAAGAGGGGCACAACTTTGACAATGACGCACTTGGCCAAAAAGGGCGTATGCGTTTTCTCCTGAATACATTCAGGAGAAAACGCATACTCCATTTTTGGCCAAGCAAGCAAGCGGGCAATGCAAATCTGCACTACAAAGAAGTATCACTTCCCACCGGTCAAAAGGGACATCCACAAAATGTGTAAAAAACAGAAAGGCAAGAAAGGCCATGGAGAACAGGGAGCCTTTTTATGCTGAAGGGCCTGATGTATATTACCAACTGCCTCACTGGAGAAGTGCATTGCGTTCCCTAAAACAAGTAAACAACAGAGCTACAGAGCCAAGGGCACTTCCAGTCTAGGAAATATACCTTGGGAAAACTGAAAATCAATAAGACAGAGCCAACCCCATATTTAGGGCTGCACTGCTTACAAGAACCTCAACTTGGATATACCTTAAATATCCCAGGAAATATAAAAATGGTTCAAAAAACTGTGGTATTTATGTACGATGGAATATCCCTCAGCCATGAAATCAATGTCATAAGACCAGGAGCAGCAAAGTGAGTCGATTCAGGTACGATGATTCTAAGTGAAATAAGTCACACAGAAAAAGAAACTTATCATAAGATATCACTTATGAAGATCCTGTAAACATGGCTACACATGAACTGAGTTAGGAAATAGAACAGAGTCTCACATTTAGAAAACACTTTTATGCCTGCTTAAGCGGAAAGGAGAGGTGGGGTGATGCATAAAACCAGAGTTTGATATAAGCACAGGTACCATTTCTATAACCAACTGTGGAATAGACAAGACCTACACCTTCCTCAGTGAAAGGGACTCAAAACCCCATATTTCCCGCAGAGGAATAGATCTGACTAGTAAGAATCTTAAAACCTATGTATTGATATGTCTCTGTAAGGGAATCAAGTTTGTCTAGACTTGCATAAACATGGCTGCGTGAATCAGCTCAAACCCACTATAAAAAGGAATTTCAAAAAGAAAACCAAAAAACAGGGAAATTCTTTACATTTCCTTCAGGGTCTCTGATGAAACCTGGAATGACCCAATCTACAATGACAGCTGGATGTGGCATAAGGCTGGACACTTGGGACTGAGAGGATTGGTGAGATTGGGTGAGCAAATGCAGACCCTTTAAAGCAAAAATACATGGCCCCCGTTCCATGGGTCCCAACTCTCCATGCTGAAGGGAATATTACTACAGCTATAATATGTACGGGAAACCTAGAGAATGGACACACTCTGAATACAAAAGGTTTCTAAAACTCAACGAGTAGTCCCTATTCTGGTGCTCCTGTTTGACATTCCAACTGCTTTACTATCATTCTCCCAACTTGGAGAGACAACCCCTTTAACCTCCTGGTTCGCACCGGTTGCCAATTTGGCAGAGGACGGAAGGGAAGAGGGAGAAACAATGAGAGAGCAGCTGTTTGGCATTTGGAAGGGCACATGTCACTCTAATTTCCTGGCAGGAAGAAGAATTAACCAGAGTCTCAGCCACCCACCGGGAACCAGTATACGTCCTGAACCAAAATTATGGACTTGCGTACAGCTCACAAAAAACGAGTTGAAAAATGGAGCTCAGGGGCACAACAATTCACAAAGTGGCAGAGTAATAAAGGACAACTATTGTACAAAAATCTGTTCAGGGAAGGCAACGAGGCGGACTTGAATGCGAGACAGAATAGCAGGAAACAGATTTCAAGAGGTACGTTGGAATCGCCTTTAAAGCACAGGAAGAGGGGCACAACTTCGACAATGAAGAACTTGGCCAAAAAGTGCGTATGCCTTTTCTCCTGAATATATTCAGGAGAAAACTCATACGCCCTTTTTGGCGAAGCAAGCAAGCGGGCAATGCAAATCTGCACTACAAAGAAGTATCACTTCCCACCGGTCAAAGGGACATCCACAAATGTGTAAAAACCAGAAAGGCAAGACAGTCCCTGGAGAAGATGGAGCCTTGTTATGCTGAAGGGCAGGATGTAAATTGCCAACTGCCTCACTGGAGGAGTGCATTGCGTTCCATAAAACAAGTAAACAACAGAGCTACAGAGCCAAGGGCACTTCCAGTCTAGGGAATATACCTTGGGAAAACTGAAAATCAATAAGACAGAGCCACCCCCAAATTTAGGGCTGCACTGCTTACAAGAACCTCAACTTGGGTACACCTTATATATCCCAGGAAATGTAAAAATGGTTCAAAAAACTGTGGTATTTATGTACGACGGAATATCCGTGAGCCATGAAATCAATGTCATAAGACCAGGAGCAGCAAAGTGAGTGGATTCAGGTACGATGATTCTAAGTGAAATAAGTCACACAGAAAAAGAAACTTATCATAAGATATCACTTATGAAGATCCTGTAAACATGGCTACACATGAACTGAGTTAGGAAAGAGAACAGAGTCTCACATTTTGAAAACACTTTTATTCCTGCTTAAGGGGAAAGGAGAGGTGGGGTGATGCATAAAACCAGAGTTTGATATAAGCACAGGTACCATTTCTATAACCAACTGTGGAATAGACAAGACCTACACCTTCCTCAGTGAAAGGGATTCAAAACCTCATATTTCCCGCAGAGGAATAGATCTGACTAGTAAGAATCTTAAAACCTATGTATTGATATGTCTCTGTAAGGGAATCAAGTGTGTTTAGACTGGCATAAACATGGCTGCGAGAATCAGCTCAAACCCACTATAAAAAGGAATTTCAAAAACAAAACCAAAAAACAGGGAAATTCTTTACATTTCCTTCAGGGTCTCTGATGAAACCTGGAATGACCCAATCTACAATGACAGCTGGATGTGGCATAAGGCTGGATACTTGGGACTGAGAGGATTGGTGAGATTGGGTGAGCAAATGCAGACCCTTTAAAGCAAAAATGCATGGTACCCGTTCCATGGGTCCCAACTCTCCATGTTGAAGGGAATATTACTACAGCTATAACATGTACGGGAAACCTAGAGAATGGACACACTGTGAATACAAAAGGATTCTAAAACTCAACGAATAGTCCCTCTCCTGGTGCTCCGCTTTGACTTTCCAACTGCTTTACTATCAATCTCCCAACTTGCAGAGACAACCCCTTTAACCTCCTGGTTCGCACAGGTTGCCAATTTGGCAGAGGACGGAAGGGAAAAGGGAGAACCAATGAGAGAGTAGCTGTTAGGCATTTGGACGGGCACATGTCACTCTAATTTCCAGGCAGGAAGAAGAATTAACCAGAGTCTCAGCCACCCACCAGGAACCAGTATAGGTCCTAAACCAAAATTTTGGACTTGTGTACAGCTCAAAAAACGAGTTGAAATATGGATCTCAGTGGCACAGCAATTCACAATCTGGCAGAATAATAAAGGACAACTATCGTCCAAAAATCTGTTGAGGGAAGGCAACGAGGCGGAATTGAAAGCGAGGCAGAATAGCAGGAAACAGATTTCAAGTGGTACGTTGGAATCGCCTTTAAAGCACAGGAAGAGGGACACAACTTCGACAATGGCGCACTTGGCCAAAAAGGGCGTATGCGTTTTCTCCTGAATATATTCAGCAGAAAACGCATACGCCCTTTTTGGCCAAGAAAGCAAGCGGGCAATGCAAATCTTCACTACAAAGAAGTATCACTTCCCAGCGGTCAAAAGGGACATCCAAAAATGTGTAAAACCAGAAAGCCAAGACAGGCCCTGGAGAACAGGGAGCCTTGTTATGCTCATGGGCGGGATGTAAATTGCCAACTGCCTCACTGGAGGAGTGCATTGTGTTCCCTAAAACAAGTAAACAACAGAGCTACAGAGCCAAGGGCACTTCCAGTCTAGGGAATATACCTTGGGAAAACTGAAAATCAATAAGACAGAGCCACCCCCAAACTTAGGGCTGCACTGCTTACAAGAACCTCACCTTGGGTACACCTTAAATATCCCAGGAAATATAAAAATGGTTCAAAAAACTGTGGTTTTTATGTACGACAGAATATCCCTCATCCATGAAATCAATGTCATAAAACCAGGAGGAGCAAAGTGAGTGGATTCAGGTACGATGATTCTAAGTGAAATAAGTCACACAGAAAAAGAAACTTATCATAAGATATCACTTATGAAGATCCGGTAAACATGGCTACACATGAACTGAGTTAGGAAAGAGAACAGAGTCTCACATTTAGAAAACACCCTTATGCCTCCTTAAGGGGGAAGGAGAGGCGGGGTGATGCATAAAACCAAAGTTTGACATAAGCAAAGTTACCATTTCTAAAACCAACTTTGGAATAGACAAGACCTACACCTTCCTCAGTGAAAGGGACTCAAAACACCATATTTCCCGCAGAGGAATAGATCTGACTAGTAAGAATTTTAAAACCTATGTATTGATATGTCTCTGTAAGGGAATCAAGTGTGTCTAGACTGGCATAAACATGGCAGCGAGAATCAGCTCAAACCCACTATAAAAAGGAATTTCAAAAACAAAACCAAAAAACAGGGAAATTCTTTACATTTCCTTCAGGGTCTCTGATGAAACCTGGAATGACCGTATCTACAATGACAGCTGGATGTGGCATAAGGCTGGACAATTGGAACTGACAGGATTGGTGAGATTGGGTGAGCAAATGCAGACCCTTTAAAGCAAAAATGCATGGCCCCCATTCCATGGGTCCCAACTCTCCATTTTGAAGGGAATATTACTACAGCTATAACATGTACGGGAAACCTAGAGAATGGACACACTCTGAATACAAAAGGTTTCTGAAACTCAACGAGTAGTCCCTCTTCTGGTGCTCCTGTTTGACTTTCCAACTGCTTTACTATCATTCTCCCAACTTGGAGAGACAACCCCTTTAACCTCCTGGTTCGCACACGTTGCCAATTTGGCAGAGGACGGAAGGGAAGAGGGAGAAACAATGAGAGAGCAGCTGTTAGGCATTTGGACGGGCACATGTCAATCTAATTTCCCGGCAGGAAGAAGAATTAACCAGAGTCTCAGCCACCCACCGGGAACCAGTATAGGTCCTGAACCAAAATTTTGGACTTGCGTACAGCTCACAAAAAACGAGTTGAAAAATGGAGCTCAGGGGCACAGCAATTCACAAACTGGCAGAGTAATAAAGGACAACTATCGTCCAAAAATCTGTTGAGGGAAGGCTGCGAGGCGGACTTGAATGCGAGACAGAATAGCAGGAAACAGATTTCAAGAGGTACGTTGGAATCGCCTTTAAAGCACAGGAAGAGGGGCACAACTTCGACAATGACGCACTTGGCCGAAAAGGGCGTATGCGTTTTCTCCTGAATATATTCAGGAGAAAACGCATACGCCCTTTTTGGCCAAGAAAGCAAGCGGGCAATGGAAATCTGCACTACAAAGAAGTATCACTTCCCACCGGTCAAAAGGGACATCCACAAATGTGTAAAAACCAGAAAGGCAAGGCAGGCCCTGGAGAAGAGGGAGCCTTGTTATGGTGATGGGCGGGATGTAAATTGCCAACTGCTTCACTGGAGGAGTGCATTGCGTTCCCTAAAACAAGTAAACAATAGAGCTACAGAGCCAAGGGCACTTCCAGTCTAGGCAATATACCTTGGGAAAACTGAAAATCAATAAGGCAGTGCCACCCCCAAATTTAGGGCTGCACTGCTTACAAGAACCTCAACTTGGGTACACCTTAAATATCCCAGGAAATATAAAAATTGTTCCAAAACTGTGGTATTTATGTACGATGGAATATCCCTCAGCCATGAAATCAATGTCATAGGACCAGGAGTAGCAAAGTGAGTGGATTCTGGTACGATGATTCTAAGTGAAATAAGTCACACAGGAAAAGAAACTTATCATAAGATATCACTTATGAAGATCCTGTAAACATGGCTACACATGAACTGAGTTAGGAAAGAGAACAGAGACTCACATTTAGAAAACACCCTTATGCCTCCTTAAGGGGGAAGGAGAGGCGGGGTGATGCATAAAACCAAAGTTTGACATAAGCACAGGTACCATTTCTAAAACCAACTTTGGAATAGACAAGACCTACACCTTCCTCAGTGAAAAGGACTCAAAACCCCATATTTCCCGCAGAGGAATAGATCTGACTAGTAAGAATTTTAAAACCTATGTATTGATATGTCTCTGTAAGGGAATCAAGTGTGTCTAGACTGGCATAAACACGGCAGCGAGAATCAGCTCAAACCCACTATAAAAAGGAATTTCAAAAACAAAACCAAAAAACAGGGAAATTCTTTACATTTCCTTCAGGGTCTCTGATGAAACCTGGAATGACCCTATCTACAATGACAGCTGGATGTGGCATAAGGCTGGACACGTGGAACTGACAGGATTGGTGAGATTGGGTGAGCAAATGCAGACCCTTTAAAGCAAAAATGCATGGCCCCCATTCCATGGGTCCCAACTCTCCATTTTGAAGGGAATATTACTACAGCTATAACATGTACGGGAAACCTAGAGAATGGACACACTCTGAATACAAAATGTTTCCAAAACTCAACGAGTAGTCCCTATTCTGGTGCTCCTGTTTGACTTTCCAACTGCTTTACTATAATTCTCCCAACTTGGAGAGACATGCCTTTAACCTCCTGGTTCGCACAGGTTGCCAATTTGGCAGAGGACGGAAGGGAAGAGGGAGAAACAATGAGAGAGCAGCTGTTAGGCATTTGGACGCGCACATGTCTCTCTAATTTCACGGCAGGAAGAAGAATTAACCAGAGTATCAGCCACCCACCGGGAACCAGTATAGGTCCTGAACCAAAATTTTGGACTAGCGTAGAGCTCACAAAAAACGAGTTGAAAAATGGAGCTCAGGGGCACAGCAATTCACAAACTGGCAGAGTAATAAAGGACAACTATCGTCCAAAAATCTGTTGAGCGAAGGCACCGAGGCGGACTTGAAAGCGAGGCAGAATAGCAGGAAACAGATTTCAAGAGGTACGTTGGAATCGCCTTTAAAGCACAGGAAGAGGGGCACAACTTCGACAATGACGCACTTGGCCAAAAAGGGCGTATGCGTTTTCTCCTGAATATATTCAGGAGAAAACGCATACGCCCTTTTTGGCCAAGAAAGCAAGGGGGCAATGCAAATCTGCACTACAAAGAAGTATCACTTCCCACCGGTCAAAAGGGACATCCACACAATGTGTAAAAAATAGAAAGGCAAGACCGGCCCTGGAAACATGGAACCATATTATGCTGATGGGCGGGATGTAAATTGCCAACTGCCTCACTGGAGGAGTGCATTGTGTTCCCTAAAACAAGTAAACAACAGAGCTACAGAGCCAAGGGCACTTCCAGTCTAGGCAATATACCTTGGGAAAACTGAAAATCAATAAGACAGAGCCACCCCCAAACTTAGGGCTGCACTGCTTACAAGAACCTCAACTTGGGTACACCTTAAATATCCCAGGAAATATAAAAATGTTTCCAAAAACTGTGGTATTTATGTACGATGGAATATCCCTCAGCCATGAAATCAATGTCATAAGTCCAGGAGCAGCAAAGTGAGTGGATTCAGGTACGATGACTCTAAGTGAAATAAGTCACACAGAAAAAGAAACTTATCATAAGATATCACTTATGAATATCCTGTAAACATGGCTACACATGAACTGAGTTAGGAAAGAGAACAGAGTCTCACATGTAGAAAAACCCCTTATGCCTCCTTAAGGGGGAAGGAGAGGCGGGGTGATGCATAAAACCAAAGTTTGACATAAGCACAGGTACCATTTCTAAAACCAACTTTGGAATAGACAAGACCTACACCTTCCTCAGAAAAGGGACTCAAAACCCCATATTTCCCGCAGAGGAATAGATCTGACTAGTAAGATTTTAAAACCTATGTATTGATATGTCTCTGTAAGGGAATCAAGTGTGTCTAGACTGGCATAAACATGGCAGCGAGAATCAGCTCAAACCCACTATAAAAAGGAATTTCAAAAACAAAACCAAAAAACAGGGAAATTCTTTACATTTCCTACAGGGTCTCTGATGAAACCTGGAATGACCCTATCTACAATGACAGCTGGATGTGGCATAAGGCTGGACACTTGGAACTGACAGGATTGGTGAGATTGGGTGAGCAAATGCAGACCCTTTAAAGCAAAAATGCATGGCCACCATTCCATGGGTCCCAACTCTCCATGTTGAAGGGAATATTACTACAGCTATAACATGTACGGGAAACCTAGAGAATGGACACACTCTGAATACAAAAGGTTTCCAAAACTCAACGAGTAGTCCCTATTCTGGTGCTCCTGTTTGACTTTCCAACTGCTTTACTATCATTCTCCCAACTTGGAGAGACAAGCCTTTAACCTCCTGGTTCGCACAGGTTGCCAATTTGGCAGAGGACGGAAGGGAAGAGAGAGAAACAATGAGAGAGCAGCTGTTAGGCATTTGGACGGGCACATGTCTCTCTAATTTCACGGCAGGAAGAAGATTTAACCAGAGTCTCAGCCACCCACCGGGAACCAGTATAGGTCCTGAACCAAAATTTTGGACTTGCGTAGAGCTCACAAAAAACGAGTTGAAAAGTGGAGCTCAGGGGCACAGCAATTCACAAACTGGCAGAGTAATAAAGGACAACTATCGTCCAAAAATCTGTTGAGGGAAGGCAACGAGGCGGACTTGAAAGCGAGGCAGAATAGCAGGGAATAGATTTCAAGAGGTACGTTGGAATCGCCTTTAAAGCACAGGAAGAGGGGCACAACTTCGACAATGACGCACTGGGCCAAAAAGGTCGTATGCGTTTCTCCTGAATATATTCAGGAGAAAACGCATACGCCCTTTTTGGCCAAGCAAGCAAGTGGGCAATGCAAATCTGCACTACAAAGGAGTATCACTTCCCACCGGTCAAAAGGGACGTCCACAAAATGTGTAAAAAACAGAAAGGCAAGATAGGCCCTGGAGAACAGGGAGCCTTTTTATGCTGATGGGCGGGATGTAATTTGCCAACTGCCTCACTGGAGGAGTGCATTGTGTTCCCTAAAACAAGTAAACAACAGAGCTCCAGAGCCAAGGTCACTTCCAGACTAGGGAGTATACCTTGGGAAAACTGAAAATCAATAAGACAGAGCCACCCTCAAATTTGGGGCTCCACTGCTTACAAGAACCTCAACTTGGGTACACCTGAAATATCCCAGGAAATATAAAAATGGTTCAAAAAACTGTGGTATTTATGTACGATGGAATATCCCTCAGCCATGAAATCAATGTCATAAGACCAGGAGCAGCAAAGTGAGTGGATTTAGGTACGATGATTCTTAGTGAAAGAGGTCACACAGAAAAAGAAACTTATCATAAGTTATCACAGATGAAGATCCTGGAAACATGGCTACACATGAACTGAGTTAGGAAAGAGAACAGAGTCTCTCATTTAGAAAACAATCTTATGCCTGCTTAAGGGGAAAGGAGAGGTGGGGTGATGCATAAAACCAGAGTTTGATATAAGCACAGGAACCATTTCTATAACCAACTGTGGAATAGAAAAGACCTACACCTTCCTCAGTGAAAGGGACTCAAAACACCATTTTTCCCGCAGAGGAATAGATCTGACTAGTAAGAATCTTAAAACCTATGTATTGATATGTCTCTGTAAGGGAATCAAGTGTGTCTAGACTGGCATAAACATGGCAGCGAGAATCAGCTCAAACCCACTATAAAAAGGAATTTCAAAAACAAAACCAATAAACAGGGAAATTCTTTACATTTCCTTCAGGGTCTCTGATGAAACCTGGAATGACCCTATCTACAATGACAGCTGGATGTGGCATAAGGCTGGACACTTGGGACTGAGAGGATTGGTGAGATTGGGTGAGCAAATGCAGACCCTTTAAAGCAAAAATGCATGGCCCCCATTCCATGGGTCCCAACTCTCCATGTTGAAGGGAATATTACTACAGATATAACATGTACGGGAAACCTAGAGAATGGACACACTGTGAATACAAAAGGGTTCTAAAACTCAAGGAGTAGTCCCTCTCCTGGTGCTCCGCTTTGACTTTCCAACTGCTTTACTATCAATCCCCCAACTTGGAGAGACAACCCCTTTAACCTCCTGGTTCGCAGAGGTTGCCAATTTGGCAGAGGATGGAAGGGAAGAGGGAGAACCAATGAGAGAGTAGCTGTTAGGCATTTGGATGGGCACATGTCACTCTAATATCCCGGCAGGAAGAAGAATTAACCAGAGTCTCAGCCACCCACCGGGAACCAGTATACATCCTGAATCCAAATTTTGGACTTGTGAACAGCTCAAAAAAAACGAGTTGAAAAATGGAGCTATGGGCCACAGCAAATCACAAACTGGCAGAGTAATAAAGGACAACTATCGTCCAAAAATCTGTTGAGGGAAGGCAACGAGGCGGACTAGAAAGCGAGGCAGAATAGCAGTAAGCAGATTTCAAGAGGTACGTTGGAATCGCCTTTAAAGCACAGGAAGAGGGGCAGAACTTCGACAATGACGCACTTGGCCAAAAAGGGCGTATGTGTTTTCTCCTGAATATATTCAGGAGAAAACGCATACGCCCTTTTTGGCCAAGCAAGCAAGCGGGCAATGAAAATCTGCACTACAAAGGAGTATCACTTCCCACCGGTCAAAAGGGACATCCAAAAATGTGTAAAAACCAGAAAAGCAAGACAGGCCCTGGAGAACAGGGAGCCTTGTTATGCTGATGGGCGGGATGTAAATTGCCAACTGCATCACTGGAGGAGTGCATTGCGTTCCCTAAAACAAGTAAACAACAGAGCTACAGAGCCAAGGGCACTTGCAGTCTAGGGAATATACCTTGGGAAAACTGAAAATCAATAAGACAGAGCCACCCGCATATTTAGGGCTGTACTGCTTATAAGAACCTCAACTTGTGTACACATTAAATATCCCAGGAAATATAAAAATGCTTCAAAAATTTGTAGTACTTAGGTACTTTTGAATATCCCTCAGCCATGAAATCAATATCATAAGACGAGGAGCAGTAAAGTGAGTGGATTCAGGTATGATGATTCTAAGTGAAATAAGTCACACAGAAAAAGAAACTTATCATAAGATATCACTTATGAAGATCCTGTAAACATGGCTGCACATGAACTGAGTTAGGAAAGAGAACAGAGTCTCACATTTAGAAAACACTCTTATGCCTCCTTAAGGGGGAAGGAGAGGTGGGGTGATGCATAAAACCAGAGTTTGATATAAGTACAGGTACCATTTCTAAAATCAACTTTGGAATAGACAAGACCTACACCTTCCTCAATGAAAGGGACTCAAAACCCAATATTTCCCGCAGAGGAATAGATCTGACTAGTAAGAATCTTAAAACATATGTATTGATATGTCTCTGTAAGGGAATCAAGTGTGTCTAGTCTAGCATAAACATGACAGCGAGAATCAGCTCAAACCCACTATAAAAAGGAATTTCAAAAACAAAACCAAAAAACAGGGTAATTCTTTACATTTCCTTCAGGGTCTCTGATGAAACCTGCAATGACCCAATCTACAATGACAGCTGGATGTGGCATAAGGCTGGACACTTGGGACTGAGAGGATTGGTGAGATTGGGTGAGCAAATGCAGACCCTTTAAAGCAAAAATACATGGTACCCGTTCCATGGGTCCCAACTCTCCATTTTGAAGGGAATATTACTACTGCTATAACATGTACGGGAAACATAGAGAATGGACACACTGTGAATACAAATGTTTTCTAAAACTCAACGAGTAGTCCCTCTCCTGGTGCTCCGCTTTGACTTTCCAACTGCTTTACTATCAATCTCCCAACTTGGAGAGACAAACCCTTTAACCTCCTGGTTCGCACAGGTTGCCAATTTCGCAGTGGATGAAAGGGAAGAGGGAGAACCAATGAGAGAGTAGCTGTTAGGCATTTGGACGGGCAAATGTCACTCTAATTTCCCGGCAGGAAGAAGAATTAACCAGAGTCTCAGCCACCCACCGGGAACCAGTATAGGTCCTGAACCAAAATTTTGGACTTGCGTACAGCTCACAAAAAACGAGTTGAAAAATTGAGTTCAGGGGCACAGCAATTCACCAACTGGCAGAGTAATAAAGGACAACTATCGTCCAAAAATCTGTTGAGGGAAGGCAACGAGGCGGACTTGAAAGCGAGGCAAAATAGCAGGAAACAGATTTCAAGAGGTACGTTGGAATCGCCTTTAAAGCACAGGAAGAGGGGCTCAACTTAGACAATGACGCACTTGGCCAAAAAGGGCGTATGCCTTTTCTCCTGAATATATTCAGGAGAAAACGCATACGCCCTTTTTGGCCAAGCAAGCAAGCGGGCAATGCAAATCTGCACTACAAAGAAGTATCACTTCCCACCGTTCAAAAGGGACATCCACAAATGTGTAAAAACCAGAAAGGCAAGACAGGACCTGGAGAACATGGAGCCTTGTTATGCTGATGGGCGGGATGTAAATTGCCAACTGCCTCACTGGAGGAGTGCATTGCCTTCCCTAAAACAAGTAAAAAACAGAGCTACAGGGCCAAGGGAACTTCCAGTCTACGGAATATACCTTGGGAAAACTGAAAATCAATAAGACAGAGCCACACCCAAATTTAGGGCTGCACTGCTTACAAGAACCTCAACGTGGGTACACCTTAAATATCCCAGGAAATATAAAAATGGTTCAAAAAACTGCGGTATTTATGTACGAAGGAATATCCCTCAGCCATGAAATCAATGTCATAAGACCAGGAGCAGCAAAGTGAGTGGATTCAGGTACGATGATTCTATATGAAATAAGTCACACAGAAAAAGAAATTTATCATAAGATATCACTTATGAAGATTTGTAAACATGGCTACACATGAACTGAGTTAGGAAAGAGAACAGAGTCTCACATTTAGAAAACACTCTTATGCCTGCTTAAGGGGAAAGGAGAGGTGGGGTGATGCATAAAACCAGAGTTTGATATAAGCACAGGTACCATTTCTAAAACCAACTGTGGAATAGACAAGACCTACACTTTCCTCAGTGAAAGGGACTCAAAACCCCATATTTCCCGCAGAGGAATAGATCTGACTAGTAAGAATTTTAAGACCTATGTATTGATATGTCTCTGTAAGGGAATCAAGTGTGTCTAGACTGGCATAAACAAGGCAGCGAGAATCAGCTCAAACCCACTATAAAAAGGAATTTCAAAAACAAAAACAAAAAACAGGGAAATTCTTTACATTTCCTTCAGGGTCTCTGATGAAACCTGGAATGATCCTATCTACAATGACAGCTGGATGTGGCATAAGGCTGGACACTTGGGACTGAGAGGATTGGTGAGATTGGGTGAGCAAATGCAGACCCTTTAAAGCAAAAATGCATGGCCCCCATTCCATGGGTCCGAACACTCCAGGTTGAAGGGAATATTAATACAGCTATAACATGTATGGGAAACCTAGAGAATGGACACACTGTGAATACAAAAGGTTTCTAAAACTCAACGAATAGTCCCTCTCCTGGTGCTCCGGTTTGACTTTCCAACTGCTTTACTATCAATCTCCCAAATTGGAGAGACAGCCCCTTTAAGCTCCTGGTTCGCACAGGTTGCCAATTTTGCAGAGGATGGAATGGAAGAGGGAGAACCAATGTGAGAGTAGCTTTTAGGCATTTGGAGGGGCATATGTCACTCTAATTACCCGGCAGGAAGAACAATTACCCAAAGGCTCAGCCACCCACCGGGAACCAGTATAGGTCCTGAACCAAAATTTTGGACTTGCGTACAGCTCACAAAAAACAAGTTGAAAAATTGAGCTCAGGGGCACAGCAATTCACAAACTGGCAGAGTAATAAAGGACAACTATCGTCCAAAAATCTGTTGAGGGAAGGCAACGGGGCGGATGTGAAAGCGAAGCAGAATAGCAGGAAACAGATTTCAAGAGGTAAGTTGGAATCGCCTGTAAAGCACAGGAAGAGGGGCAGAACTTCGACAATGACGCACTTGGCCAAAAAGGGCGTATGCGTTTTCTCCTGAATATATTCAGGAGAAAACGCATACGGCCTTTTTTTGCCAAGCAAGCAAGCTGGAAATGAAAATCTGCACTACAAAGGAGTATCATTTCCCACCGGTCAAAAGGGACATCCAAAAATGTGTAAAAACCAGAAAAGCAAGACAGGCCCTGGAGAACAGGGAGCCTTGTTATGCTGATGGGCGGGATGTAAATTGCCAACTGCATCACTGGAGGAGTGCATTGCGTTCCCTAAAACAAGTAAACAACAGAGCTACAGAGCCAAGGGCACTTGCAGTCTAGGGAATATACCTTGGGAAAACTGAAAATCAATAAGACAGAGCCACCCGCATATTTAGGGCTGCACTGCTTATAAGAACCTCAACTTGTGTACACATTAAATATCCCAGGAAATATAAAAATGCTTCAAAAATTTGTAGTACTTAGGTACTTTTGAATATCCCTCAGCCATGAAATCAATATCATAAGACGAGGAGCAGTAAAGTGAGTGGATTCAGGTATGATGATTCTAAGTGAAATAAGTCACACAGAAAAAGAAACTTATCATAAGATATCACTTATGAAGATCCTGTAAACATGGCTACACATGAACTGAGTTAGGAAAGAGAACAGAGTCTCACATTTAGAAAACACTCTTATGCCTGCTTAAGGGGGAAGGAGAGGTGGGGTGATGCATAAAACCAGAGTTTGATATTAGTACAGGTACCATTTCTAAAATCAACTGTTGAATAGACAAGACCAACACCTTCCTCAATGAAAGGGACTCAAAACCCAATATTTCCCGCAGAGGAATAGATCTGACTAGTAAGAATCTTAAAACATATGTATTGATATGTCTCTGTAAGGGAATCAAGTGTGTCTAGTCTAGCATAAACATGACAGCGAGAATCAGCTCAAACCCACTATAAAAAGGAATTTCAAAAACAAAACCAAAAAACAGGGAAATTCTTTACATTTCCTGCAGTGTCTCTGATGAAACCTGGAATGACCCTATCTACAATGACAGCTGGATGTGGTATAAGGCTGGACACTTGGGACTGAGAGGATTGGTGAGATTGGGTGAGCAAATGCAGACCCTTTAAAGCAAAAATGCATGGCCCCCATTCCATGGGTCTCAACTCTTCATGTTGAAGGGAATATTACTACAGCTATAACATGTACGGGGAACCTAGAGAATGGACACACTGTGAATACAATAGGTTTCTAAAACTCAACGGGTTGTCCCTCTTCTGGTGATCCGGTTTGACTTTCCAACTGCTTTACTATCAATCTCCCAACTTGGAGAGACAACCCCTTTAACCTCCTGGTTCGCACAGGATGCCAGTTTTGAAGAGGATGGAAGGGAAGAGGGAGAACCAATGACAGAGTAGCTGTTAGGCATCTGGACGGGAACATGTCACTCTAATTTCCCGGCAGGAAGAAGAATTAATGAAAGGCTCAGCCACACACCGGGAACCAGTATAGGTCCTGAACTAAAATTTTGGACTTGAGTACAGCTCAAAAAAAACGAGTTGAAAAATTGAGCTCAGGGGCACAGCAATTCACAAACTGGCAGAGTAATAAAGGACAACTATCGTCCAAAAATCTGTTGAGGGAAGGCAACGAGCCGGACTAGAAAGCGAGGCAAAATAGCAGGAAAGAGATTTCAAGAGGTACGTTGGAATCGCCTTTAAAGCACAGGAAGAGGGGCTCAACTTAGACAATGACGCACTTGGCCAAAAAGGGCGTATGCCTTTTCTCCTGAATATATTCAGGAGAAAACGCATACGCCCTTTTTGGCCAAGCAAGCAAGCGGGCAATGCAAATCTGCACTACAAAGAAGTATCACTTCCCACCGTTCAAAAGGGACATCCACAAATGTGTAAAAACCAGAAAGGAAAGACAGGCCCTGGAGAACATGGAGCCTTGTTATGCTGATGGGCGGGATGTAAATTGCCAACTGCCTCACTGGAGGAGTGCATTGCGTTCCCTAAAACAAGTAAAAAACAGAGCTACAGGGCCAAGGGAACTACCAGTCTACGGAATATACCTTGGGAAAACTGAAAATCAATAAGACAGAGCCACACCCTAATTTAGGGCTGCACTGCTTACAAGAACCTCAACGTGGGTACACCTTAAATATCCCAGGAAATATAAAAATGGTTCAAAAAACTGCGGTATTTATGTACGAAGGAATATCCCTCAGCCATGAAATCAATGTCATAAGACCAGGAGCAGCAAAGTGAGTGGATTCAGGTACGATGATTCTATATGAAATAAGTCACACAGAAAAAGAAATTTATCATAAGATATCACTTATGAAGATTTGTAAACATGGCTACACATGAACTGAGTTAGGAAAGAGAACAGAGTCTCACATTTAGAAAACACTCTTATGCCTGCTTAAGTGGAATGGAGAGGTGGGGTGATGCATAAAACCAGAGTTTGATATAAGCACAGGTACCATTTCTAAAACCAACTGTGGAATAGACAAGACCTACACTTTCCTCAGTGAAAGGGACTCAAAACCCCATATTTCCCGCAGAGGAATAGATCTGACTAGTAAGAATTTTAAGACCTATGTATTGATATGTCTCTGTAAGGGAATCAAGTGTGTCTAGACTGGCATAAACAAGGCAGCGAGAATCAGCTCAAACCCACTATAAAAAGGAATTTCAAAAACAAAAACAAAAAACAGGGAAATTCTTTACATTTCCTTCAGGGTCTCTGATGAAACCTGGAATGATCCTATCTACAATGACAGCTGGATGTGGCATAAGGCTGGACACTTGGGACTGAGAGGATTGGTGAGATTGGGGGAGAAAATGCAGACCCTTTAAAGCAAAAATGCATGGCCCCCATTCCATGGGTCCGAACACTCCAGGTTGAAGGGAATATTACTACAGCTATAACATGTATGGGATACCTAGAGAATGGACACACTGTGAATACAAAAGGTTTCTAAAACTCAATGAATAGTCCCTCTCCTGGTGCTCCGGTTTGACTTTCCAACTGCTTTACTATCAATCTCCCAAATTGGAGAGACAGCCCCTTTAAGCTCCTGGTTCGCACAGGTTGCCAATTTTGCAGAGGATGGAATGGAAGAGGGAGAACCAATGTGAGAGTAGCTTTTAGGCATTTGGACGGGCATATGTCACTCTAATTTCCCGGCAGGAAGAATAATTACCCAAAGGCTCAGCCACCCACCGGGAACCAGTATAGGTCCTGAACCAAAATTTTGGACTTGCGTACAGCTCACAAAAAACAAGTTGAAAAATTGAGCTCAGGGGCACAGCAATTCACAAACTGGCAGAGTAATAAAGGACAACTATCGTCCAAAAATCTGTTGAGGGAAGGCAACGGGGCGGATGTGAAAGCGAAGCAGAATAGCAGGAAACAGATTTCAAGAGGTAAGTTGGAATCGCCTGTAAAGCACAGGAAGAGGGGCGCAACTTCGACAATGACACACTTGGCCAAAAAGGGTGTATGTGTTTTCTCCTGAATATATGTAGGAGAAAACTCATAAGACATTTTTGGCCAAGCAAGCATGCGGGCAATGCAAATCTGCACTACAAAGAATTATCACTTCCCACCGGTCAAAAGGGACATCCACAAATGTGTAAAAACCAGATAGGCAAGACAGGCCCCGGAGTACAGGGAGCCTTGTAATGGTGATGGGCGGGATGTAAATTGCCAACTGCCTCACTGGAGGAGTGCACTGTCTTCCCTAAAACAAGAAAACAACAGAGCTACAGAGCCAAGGGCACGTCCAGTCTAGGGAATATACCTTGGGATAACTGAAAATCAATAAGAAAGAGCCACACCCAAATTTAGGGCTGCACGGCTTACAAGAACCTCAACGTGGGTACACCTTAAATATCCCAGGAAATATAAAAATGGTTCCAAAAACTGTTGTATTTATGTACGATGGAATATCCCCCAGCCATGAAATCAATGTCATAAGACCACGAGCAGCAAAGTGAGTGGATTCAGGTACGATGATTCTAAGTGAAATAAGTCACACAGAAAAAGAAACTTATCATAAATATCACTTATGAAGTTCCTGTAAACATGGCTACACATGAACTGAGTTAGGAAAGAGAACAGAGTCTCACATTTAGAAAACACACTTATGCCTGCTTAAGGGGAAAGGAGAGGTGGGGTGATGCATAAAACCAGAATTTGATATAAGTACAGGTACCATTTCTAAAACCAACTGTGGAATAGAAAAGACCTACACCTTCTTCAGTGAAAGGGACTCAAAACCCCGTATTTCCCTCACAGGAATAGAGTTGATTAGTAAGAATCTGAAAACCTATGTATTGATATGTCTCTGTAAGGGAATTAAGTGTGTCTAGACTGGCATAAACATGGCAGCGAGAATCAGCTGAAACCCACTATAAAAAGGAATTTCAAAAACAAAACCAAAAAACAGCGAAATTCTTTACAATTCCTTCAGGGTCTCTGATGAAACCGGGAATGACCCTATCTACAATGACAGCTGGATGTGGCATAAGGCTGGACACTTGGGACTGAGAGGATTGGTGAGATTGGGTGAGCAAATGCAGACCATTTAAAGCAAAAATGCATGTCCCCCATTCCATGGGTCCCAACTCTCCAGGTTGAAGGGAATATTACTACAGCTATAACATGTATGGGAAACCTAGAGAATGGACACACTGTGAATACAAAAGGTTTCTAAAACTCAATGAATAGTCCCTCTCCTCGTGCTCCAGTTTGACTTTCCAACTGCTTTACTATCAATCTCCCAAATTGGAGAGACAGCCCCTTTTAGCTCCTGGTTCGCAGAGGTTGCCAATTTTGCAGAGGATGGAAGGGAAGAGGGAGAACCAATGAGAGAGTAGCTGATAGGCATTTGGACGGCCACATGTCACTCTAATTTCCCGGAAGGAAGAAGAATTAATCAGAGTCTCAGCCACCCACCGGGAACCAGTAAAGTTCCTGAACCAAAATTTTGGACTTGCGTACAGCTCACAAAAAACGAGTTGAAAAATTGATCTCAGTGGCACAGCAATTCACAAACTGGCAGAGTAATAAAGGACAACTATCGTCCAAAAATCTGTTGAGGGAAGGCAACGGGGCGGATGTGAAAGCAAAGCAGAATAGCAGGAAACAGATTTCAAGGGGTACGTTGGAAGAGCCTTTAAAGCACAGGAAGAGGGGCACAACTTCTTGAATATTGCACTTTGGCAAAAAGGGCGTATGTGTTTTCTCCTGAATATATTCAAGAGAAAATGCATACGCCCTTTTTGGCCAAGCAAGCAAGCGGGCAATGCAAATCTGCACTACAAAGAAGTATCACTTCCCACCGGTCAAAAGGGACATCCACAAATGTGTAAAAACTAGAAAGGCAAGACAGGCCCTGGAGAACAGGGAGCCTTGTTATGCTGATGGGCGGGATGTAAATTGCCAACTGCCTCACTGGAGGAGTGCATTGTGTTCGCTAAAACAAGTAAACAACAGAGCTACAGAGCCAAGGGCACTTCCAGTCTAGGGAATACACCTTGGGAAAACTGAAAATCAGTAACACAGAGCGACCCCCAAATTTAGGGCTGCACTGCTTACAAGAACCTCAACTTGGGTACACCTTAAATATCCCAGGAAATATAAAAATGGTTCAAAAAATTGTGGTACTTATGTACGATGGAATATCCCTCAGCCATCAAATCAATGTCATAAGACCAGGAGCAGCAGAGTGAGTGGATTCAGGTACGATGATTCTAAGTGAAATAAGTCACACAGAAAAAGAAACTTATCATAAGATATCACTTATGAAGATCCTGTAAACATGGCTACACATGAACTGAGTTAGGAAAGAGAACAGAGTCTCACATTTAGAAAACACTCTTATGCATCCTTAACAGGGAAGGAGAGGTGGGGTGATGCATAAAACCAGAATTTGATATAAGCACAGGTACCGTTTCCAAAACCAGCTGTGGAATAGACAAGACCAACACCTTCCTCAGGGAAAGGGACTCAAAACCCCACATTTCCCACAGAGGAATAGATCTGACTAGTAAGAAACTTAAAACCTATGTATTGATATGTCTCCGTAAGGGAATCAAGTGTGTCTAGAGTGGCATAAACATGGCAGCGAGAATCAGCTCAAACCCACTATAAAAAGGAATTTCAAAAACAAAATCAAAAAACTGGGAAATTCTTTACAATTCCTTCAGGGTCTCTGATGAAACCTGGAATGACCCTATCTACAATGACAGCTGGATGTGGTATAAGGCTGGACAGTAGGGACTGAGCGGATTGGTGAGATTGTGTGAGCAAATGCAGACCCTTTAAAGCAAAAATGCATGGCCCCCATTCCATGGGTCCCAACTCTCCATGTTGAAGGCAATATTACTACAGCTATAACATGTACGGGAAACCTAGAGAATGGACACACTGTGAATACAAAAGGTTTCTAAAACTCAACGAGTAGTCCCTCTCCTGGTGCTCCGCTTTGACTTTCCAACTGCTTTACTATCAATCTCCCAAATTGGAGAGACAGCCCCTTTAACCTCCTGGTTCGCACAGGTTGCCAATTTGGCAGAGGATGGAAGGGAAGAGGGAGAACCAATGAGAGAGTAGCTGTTAGGCATTTGGACGGGCACATGTCACTCTAATTTCCAGGCAGGAAGAAGAATTAACCAGGGTCTCAGCCACCCACCGGGAAAGAGTATAGGTCCTGAACCAAATTTTGGACTTGGGTACAGCTCAAAAAACGAGTTGAAATATGGATCTCAGTGGCACAGCAATTCACAATCTGGCAGAGTAATAAAGGACAACTATCGTCCAAAAATCTGTTGAGGGAAGGCAATGAGGCGGACTTGAAAGCGAGGCAGAATAGCAGGAAACAGATTTCAAGAGGTACGTTGGAATCGCCTGTAAAGCACAGGAAGAGGGGCACAACTTCTTGAATATTGCACTTTGGCAAAAAGGGCGTATGTGTTTTCTCCTGAATATATTCAAGAGAAAATGCATACGCCCTTTTTGGCCAAGCAAGCAAGCGGGCAATGCAAATCTGCACTGCAAAGAAGTATCACTTCCCACTGGTAAAAAGTAACATCCAGAAAATATGTAAGAAACAGAAAGGCCAGACAGGCCCTGGAGAACAGGGAGTCTTGTTAGGCTAATGCGCAGGATGTAAATTTCTAAATGCCTCTCTGGGGGAGTGCATTGTGTTCCCTAAAACAAATAAAAAACAGAGCTTCAGAGCCAATGGCAGTTCCAGTCTAGGGAATACACATTTGGAAAAATGAAAATCAGTAAGACAGAGTCACCCCAAAATTTAGGGCTGCACTGCTTACACGAACCTCAACTTGGGTACACCTTAAATGTCCCAGGAAATAAAAAAATCGTTCAATAAATTGTGGTACTTACGTACGACTGAATATCCCTTAGCCATGAAATCAATGTCATAAAGCCAGTAGCAGCAAAATGAGTGGATTCATGTACAATGATTCTAAGTGAAATAAGTCACATTGAAAAAGAAACTTATCATAAGGTATCACTTACAAAGGTCCTGTAACCATGGCTACACATGAACTGAGTTAGGAAAGATAACAGAGTAACAAATCTTATCATAAGTTATCTCTCATTGGGCGAATGTACACATGGCTACACATGAACTGTATTAAAAACCAACAGGGTCACACATTTAGAAAACAATCTTCTGCCTGCTTAAGAGGAAAGCCGAGGTGGGGTGATGCATAAAACCACAGTTTTAAATTAACACAGATACTGTTACCTAAACCAAGTATGTAATAGACAACACCTACTCCCCGCACAATGAACTGGAATCAACACCCCCTATTCATTGCAGAGGAATATATCTGACTCTAAGAATTTTAAAACATATATATTCTCATGTCTCCATAAAGAAAGCATATGTGTGTATAATGGCATGAACACAGCACTGAAATTCAGCTAAACCCCCTTATAAAAATAAGTTTCAAAAGCAAAATGCAAAAACAGTGAAACAGAGAGAAATCTTAAAAATTACATTCAGGGCCTGTGATCCAACCTGGATTGACCACCTTTACACCCACAGCTGGATGAGACATAAGACTGGACACTTGGGGCTGACAAGATTGCTGAGGTTGTGTGAGCAAAAGAACGCCACTTAGAGCAATACTGTGTGCTACGCATTCTAGTGGTCCCAACTCTCCAGGTTTAAGGGAATCTTCCTACAGTTAAAACATGCATGGGAAACCCAGTTGTTGGTACACTGTGTAATTGGGAAAGTTTTCTAAAAGGTACCTCATTTTTCCTTTCGTCGTGCTCGGCTTCACCAATCCATCTGCAATACTAAAAATCTCCCCACTTGGAGTGACAGCGCCTTTACCCTCCTTTTATGCACAGTTTGCAAATAGTGCAGAGGATGAACAGGAAGAGGAGAAACAAATGAGAGATTAGCTGTAGGTGTTTGGATGGGCACATATCACTCTACTTTCCCATCAGGAAGAAGCATTAACCAAAGGCTCAGCCTGAAGCCCTGGAACCAGACTAGGGCCTAAAGCCATCCTGTGGTATTGCAGCCAGCTCACAAATAGGCAGTTTGAAAAATGGATATCAGGGGCACAGCAATTCACAAACTTGCAGAGTTATAAAGGACAACTATCATCCAGAAATATATTGAGGTAAGGCCGTGAAGAGGATTTGAATGCAAGGCAGAATTGAAGGAAACAGATTTCAGGAGTTACATTGGAGTCATCTTTAAAGCACATGAAAATCGACAGAACTCCAACAATGTTGCCCTTGGCAGAAAAGGGAGTATGTGTATTTTCTTGAATATATTCGGGAAAAAATGCATACGCCCTTTTTGGCCAAGCAAGCCATCAGGCATTGAAAATCCACACTACATAGAAGTGTCCCTTACCTCCAGTCTAAAGGGCCATCCACAAATAGTGTGAAAACCACAAATGCAGGACAGGCCATGGAGAAAAGGGAGCCTGGTTACACAGATGGACAGGATGTAAATTGCCAACAGCCTCTCTGCAGAACTGTATGTTGTTTTCTAAAACAGAGCTACAGAGCATAGCACACTTCCACTCATGGGCGTGTATTTTGGGAAAACTAAAAATCCGCAACACACAGCCAGCACAAAGTTTAGGGCTGCTCTGTTTACAAGAACCTCGACTTCGGTACACTTTAAATATCCCAGGAAAGGAAAAAAATGGATATAGAAGTTGTGGTACTTATATACAATGGAATGTCACTCAGACATAAAATCAATGTCATAAGGCCAATAGCAGCATAATGAGTGGCTTTAGGTACGATGATGCTAAGTGAAATGAGCCACAAAGAAACAGAAACTTATTGTAATATATCACTTATAGAGGGAATGTAAACATGGCTACACATGAACTGAATTTCAAAAGAGAACAGAGTTACACATTTAGAAAACACACTTATGCCTCCTTAAGGGGAAAGGTGACGTGGGGTGATGGGTAAAAGCAGAGTTTGAAATTAGCACACATACCATTCCATATACCAAATATGTAATAGACAAGACCTACTCCTTTCTCAATGAACTGGACACAAAACACCCTATTCACTGAAGAGGAATTTATCTGACTGGTAACAATCTTGAAACCTATGTATTTATATGTCTCCATAATGGAATCAAGTGTATGTAGATTGGCATAAACACAGATCAGTGGAACAGGACAGAAAGCCCAGAGTTAAACCTACATACCTATGGCTATCTCATCTATGACAAAGGAGCTAAGGATATACAATGGAGAAAAGACAGTCTCTTCAGTAATTGGTGCTGGGAAAACTGGACCCCTACACATAAAAGAATGAAATTAGAACACTCCATAACACCATACACAAAAATAAACTCTAAATGGATTAGAGATCTAAATATAAGACCAGACACTATAAAACACTTAGAGGAAACCATAGGCAGAACACTCTATGACATAAATCACAGCAAGATCCTTTTTGACTCACCTTCTAGAGAAATGGATATAAAAACAGAAATCAACAAATGGGACCTAATAAAACTTAAAAGCTTTTACACGGTACAGGAAAACATAAACAAGATGCAAAAACAACCCTCAGAATGGGAGAAAATATTTTCAAATGAAGCAATTGACAAAGGATAAATCTCCAAACTTTACAAGCACCTCATGTAGCTCAATATCACAAAAACAAACAACCCAATCCAAAAACGGCCAGAAGACCTAAATAGACATTTCTCCAAAGAAGATATACAGATTACCAAGAAACACATGAAAGGATGCTGAACATCACTAATCATTAGAGAAATGCAAATCATAACTATCGTGAGGTATCACCACACAGCAGTCAGAGTGGCAATCATCAAAAAAATCTACAAAACAATAAATGCCGGAGAGGCCTTTATTGGAGAAAAGGGAACACACTTGCACTGTGGGTGGGAACGTAAATTGATATGGGCACTAGGGAGAACAGTACGGAGTTTCCTCTAAATAACTAACAATAGAGGTACCATACGACACAACAATCCAACTACTGGGCATTTGCCTTGCGAAAACCATATTTCAAAAAGAGTTATGTACAAAAAAGTTCATTGCAGCTCTATTTACAATAGCTTGGACATGGAAGCAACCTAAGTGTCCATCGACAGATGAATGGATAAAGAAGATCTGGCACATATATACAATGGAATATTACTCAGCCATAAAAAGAAGCAAAACTGAGTTATTTGTACTGAGGTGGATGGACTTAGAATCTGTCCTACACAGTGAAGTAAGTCAGAAAGTGAAAAACAAATACTGTATGTTAACAGAGATATACGGAATCTAAAGAAGAAAAAAAAGATTTTGAAGAACCTAGTGGCAGGACAGGATTAAGGACACAGACATAGAGAAAGGTCTTGAGGACACCGGAAGGGGGATGGGTAAGCTGAGACGAAGTGACAGAGTGGCATGGACATAAATACATTACCAAATGTAACACTGATAGCTACTGAGAATCAGCCACATAGAACAGGGAGATCAGCTCGGTGCTTTGTGACCTCATAAAGGGGTGTGATATGGAATGTGGGAGGGAGATGCAAGAGGGAGGGGATCTGGTGATATTTGTATATGTATAGCTGATTCACTTTGTTATACAGCAGAAACTAACACTCCATTGTAAAACAATTATACTCCAATAAACGTGTAAAAGGAAAAAAAAAAAGAAAAAGAAAGCCCAGGGATAAACCTACACACCTATGGTCAACTAATCTATGACAAAGGAGGCAAGACTATACAATGGAGATAAGACAGTCTCTTCAATCATTGGTGCTGGGAAATATGGACAGCTACATGTAAAATAATGAAATTAGAACACTCCCCAAAACCATACATAAAAATATATTCAAAATGGATTAGAGACGTTAATGTAAGACCGGACAGTATAAAACGCTGAGAGGAAAACTTACGAAGGATACTCTGACGTAAATCACAGCAAGATCTTTTTTGATCCACCTCCTATAGTAATGAAATAAAAAAGTAAACTAAACAGATGGGACCTAATGAAATGTAAAAGCTTTTGCAAAGCAAAGGAAACTACAAACAAGACGAAAAGACAACCCTCAGAATGGCAGAACATATTTGCCAATGAATCAATGGACAAATGATTAATCTCCAATATATATAAACAGCTCATGCAGCTCAATATTAATAAAACAAACAACCCAATACAAAAATGGAAGAAGATCTAAATAGACATTTCTTCCAAGAAGACATAGAGATGGCCAGTACGCACATGAAAATCTGCTCAACATCACTAATTATTAGAGAAATGGAAATCGAAACTACAATGAGGTATCACGTCACACCTGTTAGAATGGGCATCATCAGAAAATCTACAAACAACAAATGCTGGAGAGGGTGTGGAGAAAAGGAACCTTCTTCCACTATTGCTGGGAATGTAAATCGATATAGTCTCTATGGAGAACAGTATGGAGGTTCCTTAAAAAACTAAAAATACAATTACCATATAATCCAGCAATCCCACTACTGGGCATGTACCCAGAGAAAACCATAAATCAAAAAGACACATTCACCACAATGTTCATTGCAGTACTATTTACAATAGCCAGGTAATGAAAGCAACCTAAGTGCCCACAGACAGATGAATGGATAAAGATGTGGTACATATATACAATGGAATATTACTCAGCCATACATAGGAATGAAATTGGGTCATTTGTAGAGACCTTGATGGATCTAGAGACTGTCATACAGAGTGAAGTAAGTCAGAAAGAGAAAAACAAATATTGTATGTTAATGCATATATGTGGAACCTAGAAAAATGGTAAAGAGGAACCGGTTTCCAGGGCAGAGATAGAGACACAGATGTAGAGAACAAACATATGGACACCAAGGGGGGAACGACATGTGAGGGTGGTGGTGGGATGAATTGGGAGACTGGGATTCACATGTGCACACATATGTATAAAATAGATATCCAGTAAGAACCTGCTGTATAAAAGAAATAAATAAGTTTTAAAAAAATTAAAAATAAATAAGTAACATTTAATAAAATAAACCAAAAAACGTTTTTCCCTTCACATAGACGTCTTTATATTAATGCATTATTTCCATGTTTATATCTCCAAATTAAAAAAAAAGAGGAATAAATAAAATCTACCTTGAACCAAAAAGAAAAAAAGAAAAAAAATAAATAAACAGAACCCCACAGTTATACAAAGGATAATCGTATCAGGGCACTTGCTCCAGTTGTAAAAAATTCTTAAGTTGGTCAGAGGTGGGAAATCGTCTCCCATGCAGTGAGCAGCGCTCCCCCCACCACAAGGAACATCCTCATTGCAAAGCTGGGGGACTGTGACGAGGCATCTGTGAGTAAATGTGAGCTGAGCCCCAGTCCTGCTGCAGCTGAACTCTCCCCACCCTTTCCAGGTAAAACAGCTGAATATGTACAAGAACTTGCAAGCCTAGAGGAAGGGCTGTGGAGCCACACAAACGACAGCATGCAGGCCGACTTGATGCCTGCTGGCCAGCCAGGATGGTCCTGGCTGCAGATGCTCTTCTGGAAGCTTTCCATTTCCCTACCTGAGATACCCCTCCTGCCACGGCACCCACTGCTTTTTTACTTCCTTACCTCTGCCTGGGGAGAAATTCCAGTGGCAGTTATGGGTGACACATCCTCTTCTTTGGCAGGTGGCAGCCTGGCAACTCCTGCAGAAAGTCCAGCAGAGCCCCACTCACACTGGGCCACCCAAAAAGCCATGGCCCCTCACTCCCTCCCACCACCCCAGCCCCGACACTGCTGACGGGGCAGATAATATGGCGTCAGGCACAGCTACAGGGGCTCTTGCTGACTGGAGAGGTGTTTATATTGACCTCAACCAAGGCACACCTGGGGAGGGCTGGCAGGCAGTGACAGGCTGCCCAAATCAGCCAATCCTCACCCCTCAGGGGATCACAGTTGCAGAAAATGGACCTTGCTAAACGGGCCATGGCCAAGGAACAGGTGTGGGCTCTTGAGAGTCAGGATAGACAAGGGGTTTCAGCTGCGGCTTTTTTTTCTCATCATTTTATCTGGTCCATGAGTGGAAAACAACTTCAAGAAGACGCTATACTAATGAGAGGAACCCAGGAGTCAGGGAGAGGAGTGATGGTGGGTGGAGACAGAGGCCTGGTGCCCTGGCTGCAGTGGAAGTGTCTGGAAGACCAGGCCGAGAGAGTCTGCACAGAGTGATAGCCAGGGTCACAGACCTGTCAGGGCTGCTCTTTGTTAGTTCAAGTCCTGCTCTGAGGCGTTCTGTGTCAGGTGTGAGTGACAGGTGAGATGGGGGTTCTCTGCAAGGTGGGCTATGTGCACAGTTCTTGTGTGTCCAGCCCTGCTTGGGTACCTGCCCAGTGGAGCTCCGTATCCTGGGAAGGGCCTGGATATGAGAGCCCAATGGGCTGCTGGGTAACTGCACAGGTGAGCTCCATACCCTGGGAGGGACTTGACCACGAGGGCCCCGTGGGCTGTGGAGTGGGGGGTGCAGCCCAGGTGAGCTCCATATCCTGGGATTGGCCTGCCCACGAGAGTCCCATTGGCTGCTGGGGACCTGGTAAAGGATATCAGGACAGTCAGTGAAGCCACCGAGGATATACATCCAGTAGCTCCTATTTCCTACACCCTGCTGGTCATTCTACAATCCACCAGGCCATGGCATTCTGTATTAGACTTCAATGATGCCTTCTTCTGTATTCCATTCATCTCAGAGTCACAAGGATTTTTGGTTTGTTAGTGGCAGGACACAACATGCAACCAAAGCAATAATGCTGGGCCGTCCTTCCCCAATGGTTCAAAAATACCCACACCATCATTGGGGAAATGTCCTCTAAAGACCTAAAAGTTATACCTCTGTAAAAGGGAACCCTCCTTCAATATGCAGAGGACATTCTGATCGTCAGGCCTACTAAAGACGCCTCTGAACTACCTAGTCAAGAAAGGATAGAAGGTGTCCAAGAAAAAGGCTCAAATATCCCAGGCTAAGGTGACATGCCTGGGCTTCATTCTCACAGATATTCGGAGAAACACATCCCAGAATAGGGAAGAAGCTATTTGCAGCCTTACCTCTTCTAAAACTAGAAGACAGCTTAGGGGTTCCTGGGGAGGCCAAGGTTTTCTGCATCTGGATCCCTAACTACAGTCTAATAGCTGGGCCTCTACATGGAACACTGACATGAAAAGATGATGATCCTTTTGAATAAAATCCAGAAGCAGCCTTTCAAGAATGGAAAGAGCAGTCAATTCAGACCCTTGCCCAGGAACTCCCTAATTTAGCTAAACCCTTTGACCTTTACATACCCGGTCATAGGTTAATCGCCCTTGGAGCCTTAGTGCAAAAACTGGGACCATGTGAAATGGAGCAACACAAGAATGTCCTTCAGGTATGATAAACTATGGTCACCAAGGGCTTTGCCCACCGACTCATCAGGCCAGGATACAGGGGTATCTAAAAAGTTGAATCAGAAGCCCGCAAGGCCAGCTCCCTCCTAAGGGAAAAGGACCCCACGTGGTGATCCTAACCACCCATCATGCCCTGAAGTTGAAGGGGTCGCTCTGTGGACACACTGACCTCGAGTGAGGAGGCCCTCCAACTCCAACCTCCAGAGAGACAAACGGGGGCAACAGGCCCCCAAAATGACTCGTGTGACCATCACTTGACCTGGAGTTTCTCTCAGAAAACAACAAGACTGTGCCCCGAAAGAGCAGACTACTGCTTGCAGGACTTACTGCACCCAGAGGGGAGCTAATAAGCTTGGCGGGGGAAACATATATCATGCTTTCACCATAGAAAGCCCTACAGACACCACGGTGATGGTGGTCAATATGACTGGCTGGACTGCTGGCTACTTCTAAAGGCCGTTGACTCAGTGGACGTCATGGTCCTGGATCACCACTGACCCTTGACTGTCTGGGAGTTGTGCGGGCAGGGCTCTGACACATGGTGCTGTGTGTACATTAATTCAGGGTCCTAATTAAAGAAAGCACAGACTAGTGGTCAGAGCATCTAGGCTGGCAAAAAACGTCAGTCTAAGGTCGCCGAACAAATGTGGGGTGGGGTGAAACCTGCCACCGCAGCATCTCTGCGCATCTCTTTCCTGGACCCTTAAAGGTCATTAGAATCTATAACACTTCCAATGCTGGTGCTCAGGCGGACGAGAAGTGAGGCAGGAGTCCTTGGGACAATCAACCTCACCTGGAGGCTGGTGGGGAGAGGTTTTGCCCCTCCCCCCATGTATCAGGGCTCCCACCACAGCATGAAGCAGTTACAAAAGAGGGGTCTGCACCCTCAACACCCCAAGAATGAGGAAAAGAACCAAAAGCCGAGGAGGTGTTCAACTCCGGCAACGTTCATTAAAAACTCCTGGGAGATAAAAAGAGAATCTGGGCAATAAAATAAAGTCTAACCTGTTTTTCCTTTGTGCTTTGTCTAATTTCACGTGCTCCTAGGGTTCCGCATGCAGAGGTCCCACACCCGGCACTTCAGACCCGATTTCCTAGTTCAGAATGGCTGGGTCAACACCTCAGCTAGCGGGGTCCCATGCAGACTCCGCGGCATAGAGCCTGAGCTGCAGCCAACCCAGCCCTCGAGAGCTCCATCCCCTCCCTCCCACTGACGCTGCCGGGATCCCTACACAGCAGCCCAGCCCACAGCCCGTGGGGGAGTGCACGCTCTCACCTCTCCTTTCTGTTTTCAAAATAATGTTTCCTTTGCTTCTGAACCAAACTCAGTCTTGATCTGTTGGCTCCAATGACACTGGGCACGGGGACTCCTGTTGGGGTCCACTCTGGAGGATCAGTAACAGAAATTGAGAACATTGTAACTTCAATGAACAGATGTGTGAGCCAAACTGTAGTTAACATAGAGCAGTGTATATCGCTTGGGTAAAATAAGATGTTTCTAAGACTTACATTTGATATTTCCATCACCTTCCTATAAGCAAGTTCAGTGAAGACGTTGGTCTTATTTGTCAGGTCAACATTAGATAAATGAAGTGATTTATTTCCATGGATGTACATCGAATACTCTTGGCTGAAGCTTCAATCGTGTTTTCAATGCTTTTCCATTGAAAATGATACCTCTCTTTCAGCTCCCCCATTTCTGAGAAGTATAAAATCTTATAATTTATTATTACCAAAGGGGAAAGGTAGGAGAAGGGATAAATTAACAGTTTGGGATTAACACATACACACTGCTATGTATAAAATAGATCATCAACAAGGAACTACTGTATAGCACAGGGAACTACACTGAATATTTTGCAATAACCTATAAGGGGAAATAATCTGAAAAAGAATAGATATTTTTATTGACATCATCTATCAATGACAGACAAAATGTAACCTAAGCAAGGCCAATGGTGAGCGCTTCTGACCCTGAAGATTTCAATCATCTAAAGTTTGGGCTCTGCCTATTTCCCAAGGCCCTTAATGGACATGCGTGTAGCCGTAGCCTAAAAATTCCCCAGTTTGGGGTTCGGGGAGGCACTGATTTGGAAAAATCCCTGGTGTTCTCCTTACATGCACGGGACCCTTCCTACAGCTAAAACATGCCTGTCACACCTAGAGGATAGTACACCATTTGATTGGAAAGAGTTTGGAAAAGGCACCTCATCTCCTCATCGCCTGGTGCTTGGGTTCACCCCTCCAGCATCTTTCCTAACAACCTCCTCACTTGGGCATATCAGCACCGTCAACATCCTGTTGCACACAGTTTGTAATTTGTCCAGAGGATGAAGCGGAAGGATGAGAAAAATTTAGAGACAAGTCTTAGGTGTTCGGAAAGGCACATGCCACTCTAATTTTCAATCCGGAAGACAAATTCATCAAAGGCTAGAATTGCCCACGGAAACAGAATAGGGCTAGAGGAAATCCCACTGTTTTGTGTCCAGTTTCCATAAACACAAGTTGAATAATGGAACTCAGGGTCACTAAAATTCATGAAACTGCAGAGTTGAAAATATCTATCGTCGAAAAATGTTTTGAGGTAAGTCACAGAAAAGGACTTGTAAGCAAGGGAGAGTGGCAGGAAACATATTTGAACAGGTAGAAAGGACTCCCCGTTAAAGTACAAGAAAAGGGTCTGAACTTCGCCAATGATGCTGTTGGCCAACAAGGGCGTATGCATTTTTTCTGAATATATTCAAGTAAAGGCCATACACACTTTTTATCCAACCAAACAGGTGGACACTGGAAATCAATACTACAAAATGTATCACTTCACATCAGTCAGAAGGGCCATCCACGTAAAGTGTAAACACCAGAAATGCAGGACAGGGCAAGGAGAAGAGGGAGCCCTGTGAGGCTGATAGTGGAAATGCAATTTGCCAACAGCCACTCTGGCGAAGTGTATTGTGTTTGCTAAAACATCTAAAAAATGAGCTACAGAGCATAGGGCACTTGCACTCATGGGCGTATACCTTGGGGAAAACAAAAATCGACAGAAAACAGGCACCCCAACGTTTACCACCTCTCTGTTAAAAAGGGCCTCAACTTGGATATAACCTAAATGTCCCTGGAAGGATAAAATGGATAAAAGAGATGGGGTACTTATGTAGAGACGAATATGACTCATCCAGAAATCAATGAAATAAGGCCAGTTGGAACAACTCTGGAACAGTTACATACGATCATTCTAAGTGACATATGTCAGAAAGAAAAAGACACATATCATAAGATGTCACTTAAAGGTGGAATCAAAAATGGCTACACATGAAATAAATTACAATACAGAAACATAGTCAAATATGTAGAAAATAGACATAAGGCTGCTAAATGGGAAAAGTGGGGAATGGTGAGGTATTATCCAGGAGGTTGAAATTAGCAAAGATACCATTCCAAGTACCAAATTGAATAACTGACAAGGCCTACACGGTACCTCAAAGAACTGCACTCAGCCCACTCAAGTCACTGGAAAATAATACATATGACTGGTAAGCATCTGAAAAGGAATTTATTGTTGTCTCACAGTACATGAATCAAGTGGATGTACAGGAGCAAAAAACAGAGCTTTGAAAATCAGCTGTAACCAATATAAAAATAAATTTAAAAATATTTATAGAAACAGTGAGACAGACAAAAATTCTTACAACTTTTGTTGAAGGTCTACGATGTAACATGAATTGAACACATGTAGACCCACAGCAGGATGATATATAAGGCTGGAAGCTATGCACGCTAAGAGATGTTAGAGAGGCTTGGTGAGAAAATGCAGACCTTTTAAAGTAATACTGCCTGGTACCCATTCCATGGGTCCCAAATCTGCAGGTTCAAGGGAATCTTCTGACAGTGAAAACATGCCTGGGAAACTGAGATGAATGCACACCATGTGCTCAGGAAAAGGTGTCTAAAATGCACCTCATTTTTGATCTCCTGGTGCTGAGGTTCGCCATTCCAGCCACATTACTAACAATCTCCCCACTTGGAGAATCAGCACCTTTAACCTCCTGTTTTACACAGTTTTCAATTTGTGCATAGGATAAATGGGAAGAGGGGAAACCAATGAGAGGTTAGCTGTAGGAGTTTTGACAGGCACATGCCACTCCATTTTCCCATTAGGAAGAAGAATTAACCAAAGGCTCAGCCTGCCTCCCCAGAACCGGAATAGGGCCGGAAGCAATCCAATGGTTTGGCATACAACACACAAAAAAAGCGAGTTGCAAAATGCAGCTCAGGAGCAGACAATTAACAGACCTGCAAAGATATAAATGATAACCAACGTCCGAAAATATATTCAGGTAAGGCAATGAAGAGGATCTGAATGAGAGGCAGAATTGCAGGAAACAGATTTCAAAAGGTAGATTCTACTCACATTTAAATCATATGAAAAGCAGCAGAATTTCTAAAATGATGCAGTTGGGCAAAAGGATGTATCTGTTTTTTTCGTGAATATCTTCAGGAAAAAAACACAGACAGAGTTTTTGGCCAACCAAGCAAGAGGGAAATGCATATCCGCACAACAAAGAAGTCTCAATTTCCACTGCTCAGAAAGGCCATCCAAAAAATGTGTACAAACCAGAAATGCAGGAGAGGCCATGGGAAACAGGGAGCCAAGTCACGCTGATGGGTGGGGTATAAATATCCAAGAGCCACTCTGAAGAAGTGTATGCTGTTTCCTAAAACATCTAAAATACAAAGCCCCCGAGCAAAGGGGACTTCAACTCATGGGCATATAACTTGGGAAGACTAAATATGAATAAGACGCACGCACCCCAAAGTTTAGGGCTGCTCTGCATACAAGAACCTCAACTTTGGTACACCTAAAATATCCCAGGAAAAACAGAAATGCATAAAGAACTTGTGGTAATTTTGTACAACGGAATATCACTCAGACGTGAAATCAATGTATATAAGGCCAGTAGCAGCATAATGAGTGGATTTAAGTATGATGATTCTAGGGGAAATTAGTCACACAGAAAAAAGAATCTTATCATAAGATATCACTTATAGAGGAAATGTCAATATCACAACACATGAACTGAATTAGGAAAGAGAACAGAGTCTCACATTTAGAAAAAAAATTCTTATGCCTGGTTCAGGAGAAAGGAGAGGTGGGGTGATGCATAAAACCAGAGTTTGATATTAACACAGGTACCATTCCATAAACCAAATACAGAATAGACAAGACCTACAACTTCCTCAGTGAACGGGACTCAACACCCCTATTTCCCACATAGGTATATATCTGACTAGTAAGAATCTTAAAACCTATGTATTAATATGTCTTCGTAAGGGAACCAATTGTGTCTAGACCGGCATAAACAAGTCAGTGACAATCAGCTCAACCCCATTATAAACATGAATTTCAAAAACAAAACCAAAAAACAGCGAAATTCTTACACAATTCCTTCAAAGGTTCTGATGAAACCTGGAATGACAATATCGGCAAAGACAGCTGGATGAGACATAAGGCTGGAGACTTGGGACTGAGAGGACTGGTGAGATTGGGAGAGAAAATGCAGACCCTTAAAGTAGTAATGCATGCAACCATTCCATGGGTCCCAAATCTCCAGGTAGAAGGGAATATCACTACAGTTATAACATGGATGGGAAACCTAGAGAATGGACAACCTGTCATGGCAAAAGTTTCTAAAACTCTCCTAATTTTTCTACTCCTTCTGCTCCAGTTTGGTATTCCAACTGCTTTACTATCAATCTCCCAACTTAGGAGAGTCAGCCCCTATAACCTCCTGGTGCACACAGTTTGCTAATTGTGCAGAGGATGAAAGGGAAGAGGGAGAACCTATCAGAGAGTAGATGTAGGCATTTGGACGGGCACATGTCACTCAAATTTCCCGTCAGCAAGAAGAATTAACCAAAGCCTCAGCCACCCACAGGGAACCAATATAGCCACCCCTGGAACCAGTATAGGTCCTGAAGCAAAATTGTGGATTTGCGGCCAGCTCACAAAAATGGGATTTGAAAATTGGGGCTCAGGGGCACAGCAATTCACAAACCTGCAGAGTTATAAAGGACTACTCTCTTCCAAAATCTGTTCAGGGAAGGTAAAGAAGGGGACTTGAAAATGAGGCAGAATTGCACAAAACATATTTCAAGAGGTAAATTGGAATCGCCTTTAAAGTACAGGAAAAGCATCACAACTTGGACAGTGATGCCGTTGGCCAAAAAGGGCGTATGCCTTTTCTCCTGAATATATTCAGGAGAAAAGGCATACGCCCTTTCTGGCCAATTAAGCAAGCACACAATGCAAATGCACACTACAAAGAATTGTCACTTCCCACCGGTCAAAAGGGACATCCGAATATCTGTAAAAAACAGAAAGGCAAGAGAGAGTTGACAAAGGCATGAAGCAATGTGATCCCAATGGTTATGGAGGAATGTAATGACAAGCGCATGGAGCATTGTAATGACAAGATTATGTAGCATTTTGCTGACAAAGGCAAGGAGCATTGTGATGACAAGCTTCATGGAGCACTGTGATGGCAAGTGTCACGGAGCATTGTGATTACAGGGATCATGGAGCATTGGGATGACAAGGGCATGGATCACTGTGAAGACAAGGGTCATGGAGCATTTTGATGACAAGAGTCCCAGATCATTGTGTTATCAGGGTTCATGGAGCGTTGTGATGACAGTGGTCATGGAGCATTGTGATGACAGGGGTCATGGAGCATTGTGATGAGAAGGTGATGGAGCATTGGGCTGAAAATGCTCTTGGAGTATTGTGATGAAATGGGTCATGGAGCATTGTGATGACAAGGTACTGGAGCATTGTGATGAGAAGGCCATGGAGCCTTGTGATGACAAGTCTCATGGAGCATTTTGATGAAAAGTGGCATTGGGCATTGTGATTACAGGAGTCTTGGAGCATTGTGATGACAAGGGCATGAAGCATTAGGATGAGAAGGCCATGGAGCGTTCTGATGTCATGCATCATGGAGCTTTGTGATGACAAGGGCATGGAGCATTGTGATTACAGGGTTCTTGGAGCACTGTGATGAAAAGGGTATGGGTCATTGTCATGAAAAAGGCATGGAGCCTTGTCATGACAGGGTTCAAGGAGCATAATGAAGACAAGTGTCAGGGAGCATTGTGATGACAAGGGTATTGAGAATTGTGATGACAAAGGTCATGGAGCATTGTGATGAGAAGAAATGGATAATTGTTATGACAAGTGTCATGGGGCGTTGTGATGATAAGTGTTATGGAACATTGTGATCACAAGGATTTGGAGCATTGTGATGACAGAGGTCATGGAGCATTTTGATTTCATTGTGATGACAATAGCCTGAACCATTATGATGTTGCACATGGTGCATTGTGATGACAGGGTTCATGGAGCATTGAGATGAAAAGGGGCATGGATTATTGTTATTACAGGAGTCTTGGAGCATTGTGATGACATGGGCATGGAGCATCATGAATGAGAAGGCCATGGAGCATTCTGATGACATGCGTCATGGAGCTTTGTGATGACAAGGGCATGGAGCATTGTGATTACAGGGTTCTTGGAGCATTGTGATGACAAGGGTCATTGAGCCTTGAGATGACAAGGCTGTGGAACATTGTGATGGCAGTGGTCATGAAGCATTGTTATGACAGGGGTAATGGAGCATTGTGATGAGAAGGGCATGGAGCATTGGTCTGAAATGTTTCATGGATTATTGTGATGAGAGTGGGCATGGAGCATTGTGATGACAAGGACACTGAACACTGTGATACATGGGTCATGGTGGATTGTAATGACAAGGGCATGGAGCATTGTGATGAGAAGGGCATCGGGCATTGTGATGACAAGCATCATGGGGCTTTGTGATGACAAGGGCATGGAACAATGTGATGAGAGGGTTCATGGAGCATTGTGATGAAAATGACTTGGAGCATTTTGATGACAGGGGCATGGAGCATTGGTCTGATAAGTTTCATGGATAATTGTGTTGAGAGTGGGCATGGCACATTGGGATGATAAGGGCATGGAACATTGGGAAGACAAGGTCATGGAATATTGTGAAGACAGGTGTCAGGGAGCATTGTGATGACATATTTCATGGCCCATTGTGATGACATTGGCATGGAGCATTGTGATGCCAAGTGTTATGGAGGATTGTGATGACAAAGGTAATGGAGCATAGTGATGACAAGGGCTTGGAGCACTGTGATGACAAGAGCATGTAACATTGTTATGAGAACTGTCATGGAGCATTGTGATGACAAGGACGTGGAGAATTTTGATAACAAGGTACAAGGAGTATTGTGATGATCAGGGCATGAAGCATTGTGATGGCAAGACCGTCGAGCACTGTGATGAGAAGACCATGGATAATTGTGATGACGAGCATCATGGAGCACTGTAATGACAAGGGGCATGGAGCATTGTGATGACACGGGTCATGGATCATTGTGATGACAAGTGTCACGGAGCATTCTGATGACAAGCTTGTGGAGTATTGTGATGACAATGGCATGGAGCATTGTGATGAAAAGGGCATGGATCTTTGTGATGAAAAATGCATGGAGACTTGTCATGACAGTGTTCAAGGAGCATACTGACGACAAGTGTCAGGGAGCATTGTGATGACAAGTGTATTGAGAATTGTGATGACAAAGGTCATGGAGCATTGTAATGAGAAGTCCATGGATAATTGTGATGACCAGCTGCATGGGGCGTTGTGATGGCAAGTGTTATGGAGCATTGTGATCACAAGGGTTTGGAGCATTGTGATGACAGAGCTCATGGAGAATTTTGATTTCATTGTGATGACAATAGCATGAAGCATTATGATAGTGGGCATGGTGCATTGTGATGACAGGGTTCATGGAGCAATGAGATGAAAAGGGGCATGGAGCATGGTGATTACAGGGGTCTTGGAGCATTGTGGTGACAAGGGTCATGGAGCCTTGTGATGACAAGGCCGTGGAACATGGTGATGGAAGGGGTCATGGAGCATTGTTATGACAGGGGTAATGGAGCATTGTGATGACAAGGGCATGGAGCATTGGGCTGAAAATATACATGGAGTATTGTGATGACAGGGGTCATGGAACATTGTGATGACAATGGAATGGAGCACTGTGATGACAAGTTCCTGGAGCATTGTGATGAGAAAACCATGGAGCCTTATAATGGAAAGTCTCATGGAGCATTCTGATGAAAAGGGGAAGGGAGCATTGTGATTGCAGTGGTCTTGGAGCATTGTGATGACAAGGGCATGGAGCATTGTGATGACAAGGCAATGGAGCATTCTGACAGGCGTCATGGAGCTTTGTGATGACAAGGGCATGGAGCATTGTGATTACAGGTGTCTTGGAGCATTGTGATGAAAAGAGCAGGGATCATTCTTATGAAAAAGACATGGAGCCTTGTTATGACAGGTTTCAAGGAGCATACAGACAACAAGAGTCAGGGAGCATTTTGATGACCAGTGTATTGAGCACTGTGATGACAAAGGTCATGGAGCATTGTGACGACAAGGACGTGGAGTATTGTGATGACAAGCACATGGAGCTTGCTATGACAGGGGTCATGGAGCATTGCGATGACAAGTGCATTGAGAATTGTGATGACAAAGCATGTAACACTTTGATGAGAAGTGTCATGGAGCATAGTGATGCCAGGAACGTGGAGAATTGTGATGACAGGGACATGGAGCAGTGTGATGGCAAGACCGTGGAGCATTGTGATGAGAAGACCATGGATAATTGTGATGACAAGCCTCATGGAGCACTGTAATGACAAGGGGTGTGGAGCTTTGTGATGACAGGGGTCATGGAGCATTGTTATGACAGGGGTAATTGAGCATTGTGATGAGAAGTGCACGGAGCATTGTTCTGAAATATTTCATGGATTATTGTGATGAGAGTGGGCATGGAGCATTGTGATGACAAGGGCACGGAACACAGTGATACATGGGTCATGGAGGATTGTAATGACAATGGCATGGAGCATTGTGATGAGAAGGCCATGTAGCATTCTGATGACATGCGTCATGGAGCTTTGTGATGACAAGGGCATGGAGCATTGTGAATACAGGGTTCTTGGAGCTTTGTGATGACAAGGGTCATGGAGCCTTGTGATGACAAGGCCGTGGAACGTTGTGATGGCATGGGTCATGGAGCATTGTGATGACAAGGGCAGCAGCATTGGTCTGAAAATTTTCGTGGATTATTGTGATGAGAGTTGGCATTGAGCATTGTAATGACAAGGGCACGGAACACAGTGATACATGGGTCATGGAGGATTGTAATGACAAGGGCATGGAGCATTGTGATGAAAAGGGCATCGAGTAGTGTGATAAGTGTCATGGAGCTTTTTGATGACAATTGCATGGATCAATGTGATGAGAGGGTCCATGGAGCATTGTGATGACAATGGCATGGAGCATTGTGATGCCAAGTGTCATGGAGCTTTGTGATGACAAAGGTCATGGAGCATTTTGATGACAAGGGCGTGGTGCCTTGTGATGAGAAGGGCAGGGAGCATTGTGATGACAAGGTCATGGAGCATTTTGATGCAAAGGGTCATGGAGCATTTTGATGACAGGGGTTATGGAGCACTGTGATGTCAGGGGTCATCGAACATTGTGATGATAAGTGCATGTAGCATTGTGATGACAGGAGTCATGGAACATTGTGATGACAGCGGTGAGGGAGTACTGTGATAAATAGGGATGTAACATTGTGATATCAGTGGTGAGAGAGCATTTTGATTAGAAGTGCATGGAGCATTGTGATGACAAGGTATAAGGGGCATTGTGATGACAAGATTGTGGAGCACTGTGATGACAAGCGCATGGCACATTGTGATGACAAGGGTCATGGAGCATTGTGCTGACAAGCCCATGGAGCATTGTGATGACAAGGGTCATGGAGCATTGTGTTGAGAAAGGCATAGAGCATTGTGATGACATGGGTCAAAGAGCATTGTGATGAAAACTTCATGGAGCACTGTGGTTAAAAAGTCATAGAGACTGTTGATGATGAAGGCATGGACCATTGTGATGACAAAGGTCATGAAGCATTGTGATGACTGGAGTCACGGAGCATTGTGATGACAGGGATCATGGAGCATTGTGATGACAAGGGCATGGAGGGTTGGTCTAATAAGTTTCATGGATTATTGCGATGACAGTTGGAATGGCGCACTGTGATGGCAAGGGAATGGAGTATTGTGATGACAAAGTCATGCAGTATTATGAAGAGAGGTGTCAGGGAGCATTGTGATGACATATGTAATGGCCCATTGTGATGACAGTGGCATGGAGCATTGTGATGCCAAGTGTCATGGAGGATTCTGATGACAAAGATAATGGAGCATTGTGATGACAATGGCTTGGAGTATTGTGATGACAAGGGTCAGGGAGCATTGTGCCAACAAGTACATGGAGAATTGTGATGACAAGGGTCATGGAGCATTCTGATGACAAACTTGTGGAGTATTTTGATGACAATGGCATGGAGCATTGTGATGAAAATGGCATGGGACATTGTGATGAAAAAGGCATGGAGCCATTTTGTGACAGGGTTCAAGGAGCATTCTGACGACAAGTGTCAGGGAGCATTGTGATGACAAGTGTATTGAGCATTGTGATGACAAATGTCATGGAGCATTGTGACAATAAGGGCATGGAGTATTGAGATGACAGGCGTCATGGAGAGTTGTGATGACAAGTGTTATGGAACATTGTGATCACAAGAGTTTGGAGCATTGTGATGACAGAGGTCATGGATCATTTTGATTTCAAGGAGCATGGAGCATTGTGATGACAAGGGCATGAAGCAATGTGATCCCAAGTTTCATGGAGGATCGTGATGACAATGGTAATGGAGTATTGTGATGACAAGCGCATAGAGCATTGTAATAACAAGGTCATGTAGCATTTTGCTGACAAAGGCATGGAGCATTGTGATGACAGGTGTCATGGAGCACTGTGATGACAAACATCACGGAGCATTGTGAATACAGGGGCCATGGAGCATTGGGATGACAAGGGAATGGATCAATGTAATGACAAGGGTCATGGAGCATTGGGCTGAAAATGTTCATGGGCTATTGTGATGACAGGGGTCATGGAGCATTGTGATGACTAGGGAATGGAGCATTGTTATGACAAGAGTCCCTTATCATTGTGTTGTCAGGTGTCATGGAGCGTTGTGATGACAGTGGTCATGGAGCATTGTGATGATATGGGTCATGGAGCATTGTGATGAGAAGGTCATGGAGTATTGGGCTGAAAATGTTCATGGAGTATTGTGATGACAAGGGTCATGGAGCATTGTGATGATAAGGGAATGGAGCATTTTGATGACAATGTCCTTGAGCATTTTGATGAGAAGACCATGGATTCATGGGATGACAAGTCTCATGGAGCATTCTGATGAAAAGGGGAATGGAGAATTGTGATTACAGGTGTCTTGGAGCATTGTGATGAAAATGGCATGGAACATTGTGATGAGAATGCCATGGAGCATTCTCATGACATTTGTCATGGGGCTTTGTGATGACAAGGGCAAGGAGCATTGTGATTGCAGGGGTCTTAGAGCATTGTGATGAAAAGGGCATGGAACATTGTGATGAAAAAGGCATGGAGCCTTGTCATGAAAGGGTTCAAGGAGCATACTGATGGCAAGAGTCAGGGAGCATTGTGATGACAAGTTTATTTAGCATTGTGATGACAAATGTCATGGGGCATTGAGATGGGAAGACCATGGATAATTGTGATGAGTAGCGTCCAGGGGCATTGTGATGACAAGTGTTATGGAACATTGTGATCACAAGGGTTTGGAGCACTGTGATGACAGAGGTCATGGAGCATTTGGATTTCATTTTGATGACAATAGAATGAAGCATTATGATGATGGGCATGGTGCATTGTGATGACAGGGTTCATGGAGCATTGTGATGAAAAGGGGCATGGAGCATTGGTCTGAGAAGTTTCATGGATTATTGTGATGACATTGGGCATGGCACATTGTGATGACAAGGGCATGGAGCATTGTGATGACAAGTTCATGGAGTATTGTGAAGACAGGTGTCAGGGAGCATTGTGATGACATATTTCATGTTCCATAGTGATGACAATAGCACGGAGCACTGTGATGCCAAGTGTCATGGAGGATTGTTGTGACAGTGGTAAAGGAGCATTGTGATGACAAGGGCATGGAGCATTGTGATGACAAGGGCCACTGATAAATTTAATTTCCAGTTCATGAAACACTGTGATGACAAGCGCATGGAGCTTCCTATGACAGGTGTCATGGAGCATTGTGATGACAAGTGCATGGAGTATTGTAATGACAAGAGCATATAACATTGTGATGAGAAGTGCCATGGAGCATTGTGATGACAAGGACGTGGAGCATTGTGAGGACAAGGGATATTGAGCTGTGAGATGACCAGGGCATGGAGCATTCTGATGGCAAAACCGTGGAGCATTGTGATGTGAAGACCTTGAGTAATTGTGATGACGAGCATCATGGAGCACTGTAATGAAAAGGGGCATGAAGCAATGTGATGATTGGTGTCAGGGAGCATTGTGATGACAGGGGTCATGGAGCATTGTGATAACAAGAGCATGTAATGTTGTGATGAGAAGTGTCACGTAGCATCGTGATGACAAGGACGAGGAGAATTGTGATGACAAGGGACATGGAGCATTGTGATAACTAGGGCATGGTGCAATGTGATGACAGGGGTCATGGAGCATTATTATGACAAGGGCCATGGTGCATTCTGACATAAGATATCACTTATGAAGGGAATGTAAACATGGCTACATATGAACTGAATTAGGAAACAGAAGAGAGTGTCAGATTCAGAAAACACTCTTATGCTTTCTGAAGGGGAAAGGAGAGGTGGGGAGATGCACAAAACCAGAGTTTGATATTAGCACAGGTACCGTTCCATAATCCAAATACAGAATAGACAAGAACTACTCCTTCCGTAGTGAACGGGACTCAAAACCCCTATTTCCAGCAGAGGAATATATCTGACTACTAAGAATCTTAAAATCAGTGTATTTATATGTCTCTGTAAGGGAATCAATTTTGTCTAGACCGGCAAAAACAAGTCAGGGAAAATCAGCTCAACCCCATTATAAAACTGAATTTGAAAAACAAAACAAAATAAAAAAAAACAGCGATATTCTTACACAATTCCTTCAAGGGCTCTGATGCAACCTGGAATGACACTATCTACAACAACAGCTGGAAGAGACATAAGGCTGGACACATGGGACTGAGGAGATTGGTGAGAGTGCTGGCGAAAATGCAGTCCCTTTGAAGCCATAATGCGTGCCACCCATTCGATGGGTGCCAACTCTCCAGGTTGAAGGTAATATTACTACAGGTATAAAATGTACGAAAAACCTAGAGAGTGGACACACTGTGAATACGAAAGGTTTCTAAAACTCAAAGAACAGTCCCTCTCCTGGTGCTCCGGTTTGACTTTCCAACTGCTTTACTATCAATCTCCCAACTTGGCGAGACGGCCCATTTAACCTCCTGGTTCCCACTGGTTGCCAATTTGGCTGAGGATGAAAGGGAAGAGGGAGGACAAATGAGAGAGTAGCTGTTAGGTATTTCGACGGGCACATGTCACTCTAATTGCCCAGTAGGAAGAAGAATTAACCAAAGTCTCAGCCACCCACCGGGAACCAGTATAGTTCCTGAACCAAAATTTTGGACGTGCGTTCAACTCACAAAAAAATGAGTTGAAAAATGGAGCTCAGGGGCACAGCAATTCACAAACTGGCAGATTAATAAATGACAACTATCACCCAAAAATCTGTTGAGGGAAGGCAAAGAGGCCAACTTGAAAGCGAGGCAGAAAAGCAGGAAAGAGATTTCAAGAGGTACGTTGGAATTGCCTGTAAAGCACAGGAAGAGGGGCACAATTTCGACAATGATGCACTTGCCCAAAAAGGGCGTATGAGTTTTCTCCTGAATATATTCAGGAAAAAACGCATACCCCCTTTTTGGCCAAGAAAGCAAGCGGGCAATGCAAATCTGCACTACAAAGTAGTATCACTTCCCACCAGTCAAAAGGGACATCCACAAAATGAGTAAAAACCAGAAAGGCAAGACAGGCCCTGGAGAACAGGGAGCCTTGTTATGCTGATGGGCGGGATGTAAATTGCCAACTGCCTCACTGGAGGAGTGCATTGCGTTCCCTAAAACAAGTAAACAACAGAGCTACAGAGCCAAGGGCACTTCCAGTCTAGGGAATATACCTTGGGAAAACTGAAAATCAATAAGACAGAGCCACCCCCAAATTTAGGGCTGCACTGCTTACAAGAACCTCAACTTGGGTACACCTTAAATATCCCAGGAAATATAAAAATGTTTCAAAAAACTGTGGTATTTATGTACGATGGAATATCCCTCAGCCATGAAATCAATGTCATAAGACCAGGAGCAGCAAAGTGAGTGGATTCAGGTACGATGATTCTAAGTGAAATAAGTCACACAGAAAAAGAAACTTATCATAAGATATCACTTATGAAGATCCTGTAAACATGGCTACACATGAACTGAGTTAGGAAAGAGAACAGAGTCTCACATTTAGAAAACACTCTTATGCCTGCTTAAGGGGAAAGGAGAGGTGGGGTGATGTATAAAAGCAGAGTTTGATATAAGAACAGGTACCATTTATAAAACCAACTGTGGAATAGAGAAGACCTACACCTTCCTCAGTGAAAGGGACTCAAAACCCCATATTTCCCGCAGAGGAATAAATCTGTCTAGTAAGAATCTTAAAACCTATGTATTGATATGTCTCTGTAAGGGAATCAAATGTGTCTAGACTGCCATAAACATGGCAGCGAGAAATCAGCACAAACCCACTATAAAAAGGAATTTCAAAAACAAAACCAAAAAACAGGGAAATTCTTTACATTTCCTTCAGGGTCTCCGATGAAACACGGAATGACCTTATTTGCAATGACAGCTGGATGTGGCATAATGCTGGACACTTGGGACTGAGAGGTTTGGTGAGATTGGGTCAGCAAATGCAGACCCTTTAAAGCAAAAATGCATGGCCCCCATTCCATGGGTCCCAACTCTCCATGTTGAAGGGAATATTACTACAGCTATAACATGTATGGGAAACCTAGAGAATGCACACCCTGTGAATACAAAAGATTTCTAAAACTCAACGAGTTGTCCCTCTCCTGGTGCTCCGGTTTGACTTTAAAACTGCTTTAGTATCAATCTCCCAACTTGGAGAGACAATCCCATTAACCTCCTGGTTCGCACAGGTTGCCAATTTGGCAGAGGATGGAAGGGAAGAGGGAGAACCAATGAGAGAGTAGCTGTTAGGCATTTGGACGGGAACATGTCACTCTAATTTCCCGGCAGGAAGAAGAATTAACCAGAGTCTCAGCCACCAACCAGGAACCAGTATAGGTCCTGAAGCAAAATTTTGGACTTGCGTACAGCTCACAATAAACGAGTTGAATAATTGAGCTCAGGGGCACAGCAATTCACAAACAGGCAGAGTAATAAAGGAGAACTATCGTCCAAAAATCTGTTGAGGGAAGGCAACGAGGCGGACTTGAAAGCGAGGCAGTATAGCAGGAAACAGATTTCAAGAGGTATGTTGGAATCGCCTTTAAACCACAGGAAGAATGGCACAACATCGACAATGACGCACTGGGCCAACAAGGGTGTATGTGTTTTCTCCTGAATATAATCAGGAGAATACGCATACACCCTTATTGACCAAGCAAGCAAGCGGGCAATGCAAATCTGCACTACAAAGAAGTATCACTTCCCACCGGTCAAAAGGGACATGCACAAAATGTGTAAAAACCAGAAAGGCATGACAGGCCCTGGAGAACAGGGAGCCTTGTTATGCTGAAGGGCGGGATGTAAATGGCCACCTGCCTCACTGGAGGAGTGCATTGCGTTCCCTAAAAGAAGTAAACCAAAGAGCTACAGAGCCAAGGGCACTTCCAGTCTAGAGAATACACCTTGGGAAAACTCAAAATCAATAAGACAGATCCACCCCCAAATTTAGGGCTGCACTGCTTACAAGAACCTCAACTTGGGTACACCTTAAATATCACAGGAAATATAAAAATGGTTCCAAAAATTGTGGTACTTATGTACGATGGAATATCCCACCGCCATGAAATCAATGTCATAAGACCAGGAGCAGCAAAGTGAGTGGATTCAGGTACGATGATTCTAAGTGAAATAAGTCACACAGAAAAAGAAACTTATCATAAGATATCAGTTATGAAGATCCTGTAAACATGGCTACACATGAAGTGAGTTAGGAAAGAGAACAGAGTCTCACATTTAGAAAACACTCTTATGCCTGCTTAAGGGGGAAGGAGAGGTGGGGTGATGCATAAAACCAGAGTTTGATATAAGCAGAGGTACCATTTCTAAAACCAACTTTGGAATAGACAAGACCTACACCTTCCTCAGTGAAAGAGACTCAAAACCCCATATTTCCCGCAGAGGAATAGATCTGACTAGTAAGAAAGTTAAAACCTATGTATTGATATGTCTATGTAAGGGAATCAAGTGTGTCTAGACTGGTATAAACATGGCAGCGAGAATCAGCACAAACACAGTATAAAAAGGAATTTCAAAAAGAAAACCAAAAAACAGGGAAATTCTTTAGAATTCCTTCAGGGTCTCTGATGAAACCTGGAATGACCATATCTACAATGACAGCTGGAAGTGGTATAAGGCAGGACACTTGGGACTGAGTGGACTGGTGAGATTGGGTGAGCAAATGCAGACCATTTAAAGCAAAAATGCATGGCCCCCATTCCATGTGTCCCAACTCTCCATGTTGAAGGGAATATTACTACAGCTATAACATGTATGGGAAGCCAAGAGAATGGACACACTGTGAATACAAAAGCTTTCTATAACAAAACGAATAGTCCCTCTCCTGGTGCTCTGGTTTGACTTTCCAACTGCTTTACTATCAATCTCCCAAATTGGAGAGACAGCCCCTTTAAACTTCTGGTTCGCACAGGTTGCCAGTTTCGCAGAGGATGGAAGGGAAGAGGGAGAACCAATGAGACAGTAGCTGTTAGACATTTGGACGGGCACATGTCACTCTAATTTCCCGGCAGGAAGAAGAACTAACCAGATTTTCAGCCACCCCCCGGAACCAGTATAGGTCCTGAACCAAAATTTTGGACTTGCGTACAGCTCACAAAAAACGAGTTGAATAATTGAGCTCAGGGGCACAGCAATTCACAAACAGGCAGTGTAATAAAGGACAACTATCGTCCAAAAATCTGTTGAGGGAAGTCAACGAGGCGGACTTGAAAGCGAGGCAGAATAGTAGGAAACAGATTTCAAGAGTTACGTTGGATTCGCCTTTAAAGCACAGGAAGAGGGGCACAACTTCGACAATGACGCACTTGCCCAAAAAATTGTATGCATTTTCTCCTTAATATATTCAGAAGGAAACACATACGACCTTTTTGGCCAAGCAAGCAAGCGGGCAATGCAAATCTGCACTACAAAGTAGTATCACTTCCCACCGGTCAAAAGGGTCAGCCACAAAATGTGTAAAAACCAGAAAGGCAAGACAGGCCCTGGAGAACAGGGAGCCTTGTTATGCTGATGGGCGGGATGTAAGTTGCCAACTGCCTCACTGGAGGAGTGCACTGTGTTCCCGAAAACAAGAAAACAACAGAGCTACAGAGACAAGGGCACTTCCAGTCTAGGGAATATACCTTGGGAAAACTGAAAATCAATAAGACAGAGCCACCCCAAAATTTAGGGCTGCACTGCTTACAAGATCCTCAACTTGGGTACACCTTAAATATCCCAGGAAATATAAATATGGTTCAAAAAATTGTGGTACTTATGTACGATGGAATATCCCTCAGCCATGGAATCAATGTCATAAGACCAGGAGGAGCAAAGTGAGTGGATTCAGGTACGATGATTCTAAGTGAAGTCACACAGAAAAAGAAACTTATCATAAGATATCACTTATGAAGATCCTGTAAACATGGCTACACATGAAATGAGTTAAGAAAGAGAACAGAGTCTCATATTTAGAAAACACTGTTATGCCTGCTTAATGGGGGAAGAGATGTGGGGTGATGCATAAAACCAGAGTTTGATATAAGCACAGGTACCGTTTGTAAAACCAACTGTGGAATAGACAAGACCTACACCTTCCTCAGTGAAAGGGACTCAAAACCCCATATTTCCGGCAAAGGAATAGATCTGACTAGTAACAATCATAAAACCTATGTATTGATATGTCTCCGTAAGGGAATCAAGTTTGTAGACTGGCATAAACATGGCAGCAAGAATCAGCTCAAACCCACTATAAAAAGAAATTTCAAAAACAAAACCAAAATACAGGGAAATTCTTTACAATTCCTTCAGGGTCTCTGATGAAACCTGGAATGACCCTATCTACAATGACAGCTGGATGTGGCATAAGGCTGGACACTTGGGACTGAGAGGATTGGTGAGATTGGGTGAGCAAATGCAGACCCTTTAAAGCAAAAATGCTTTGCACGCATTCCATGGGTCCCAACTCTCCAGGTTGAAGGGAATATTACTACAGCTATAACATGTACGGGAAACCTAGATAATGGACACTCTGTGAATACAAAAGGTTTCTAAAACTCAACGAATAATCCCTCTCCTGGTGCTCTGGTTTGACTTTCCAACTGCTTTAGTATCAATCTTCCAACTTGGAAAGAAACACCCTTTAAGGTCCTGGATCGCACAGGATGCCAATTTGGCAGAGGATGGAAGGGAAGAGGGAGAACGAATGAGAGACTAGCTGTTAGGCATTTGGACGGGCACAGGTCACTCTAATTTCCCGGCAGGAAGAAGAATTAACCAAAGTCTCAGCCACCCACCGGGAACCCTTATAGGTCCTGAAACAAAATTTTGGACTTGCGTACAGCTCACAAAAAACGAGTTGAAAAATGGATCTGAGGGGCACAGCAATTCACAAACTGGCAGAGAAATAAAGGACAACTATCATCCTAAAATCTGTTGAGGGAAGGGAACGAGGCAGACTTGAAATCGAGGCAGAATAGCAGGGAACAGATTTCAAGACGTACGTTGGAATCACCTATAAAGCAAAGGAAGACGGGCACAACTTCGACAATGACACACTTGGCCCAAAAGTGTGTATGCGTTTCTCCTGAATATATTCAGGAGAAAACGCATACGCCCTTTTATGGCCAAGCAAGCAAGCGGGCAATGCAAATCTGCACAACAAAGAAGTATCACTTCCCACTGGTCAAATGGGACATCCACAAAATGTGTAAAATCCAGAAAGGAAAGACAGGCCCTGGAGAACAGGGAGCCTTGTTATGCTGATGGGCGGGATGTAAATTGCCAACTGCCTCACTGGAGGAGTGCATTGTGTTCCCTAAAACAAGTAAACAACAGAGCTACAGAGCCAAGGGCACTTCCAGTCTAGGGAATATACCTTGGGAAAACTGAAAATCAATAAGACAGAGCCACCCCCAAATTTAGGGCTGCACTGCTTACTAGAACCTCAAATTGGGTACACCATAAATATCCCAGGAAATATAAAAATGGTTCAAAAAATTGTGCTACATACGTACGATGGATTTTCCCTCAGCCATGAAATCAATGTCATAATACCAGGAGCAGCAATGTGAGTGGATTCAGGTACGATGATTCTAAGTGAAATAAGTCACACAGAAAAAGAAACTTATCAGAAGATATCACTTATGAAGATCCTGTAAACATGGCTACACATGAACTGAGTTAGGAAAGAGAAGAGAGTCTCACATTTAGAAAACACTCTTATTCCTGTTTAAGGGGGAAGGAGAGGTGGGGTGATGCATAAAACCAGAGTTTGATATAAGCACAGTTACCGTTTGTAAAACCAACTGTGGAATAGACAAGACCTACAGCTTCCTCAGTGAAAGGGACTCAAAACACCATATTTCGCGCAGAGTAATAGATCTCACTAGTAAGAATCTTAAAACCTATATATTGATATGTCTCCTTAAGGGAATCAAGTGTGTCTAGACTGGCATAAACATGGCAGCGAGAATCAGCTGAAACCCACTATAAAAAGGAATTTCAAAAACAAAACCAAAAAACAGCGAAATTCTTTACAATTTCTTCAAGGTCTCTGATGAAACCTGGAATGACCCTATCTACAATGACAGCTGGATATGTCATAAGGCTGGACACTTGGGGCTGAGAGGATTGGTGAGATTGGGTGAGCAAATGCAGACCCTTAAAAGCAAAAATGCATGGCCCCCATTCCATGGGTCCCAACTCTCCATGTTGAAGGGAATATTACTACAGCTATAACATGTACGGGAGACCTACAGAATGGACACACTGTGAATACAAAAGGTTTCTGAAACTCAACGAATAGTCCCTCTCCTTGTGCTCCGGATTTACTTTCCAACTGCTTTACTATCAATCTCCCAAATTGGAGAGACAGCCCCTTTAAGCTCCTGGTTCGCACAGGTTGCCAATTTGGCAGAGGATGGAAGGGAAGAGGGAGAACCAATGAGACAGTAGCTGTTAGACATTTGGACGGGCACATGTCACTCTAATTTCCCGGCAGGAAGAAGAATTAACCAGAGTCTCAGCCACCCAGCGGGATCCAGTATAGGTCCTGAACCAAAATTTTGGACTTGCATACTGCTCACAAAAAACGAGTTGAATAATTGAGTTCAGGGGCACAGTCATTCACAAACTGGCAGAGTAATAAAGGACAACTATCGTCCAAAAATCTGTTGAGGGAAGGCAACGAGGCGGACCTGAAAGCGAGGCAGAATAGTAGGAAACATATTTCAAGAGGTACGTTGGATTCGCCTTTAAAGCCCAGGAAGAGGAGCACAACTTTGACAATGACGCACTTGGCCAAAAAGGTTGTATGCTTTTTCTCCTGAATATATTCAGGAGAAAACGCATACGCCCTTTTTGGCCAAGCAAGCAAGCGGGCAATGCAAATCTGCACTACAAAGAAGTATCACTTCCCACCGGTCAAAAGGGACATCCACAAATGTGTAAAAACCAGAAAGGCAAGACAGGCCCTGGGGAACAGGGAGACTTGTTATGCTGATGGGCGGGATGTGAATTGCCAATTGCCTCACTGGAGGAGTGCATTGCATTCCCTAAAACAAGTAAACAACAGAGCTACAGAGCCAAGGGCACTTCCAGTCTAGGGAATATACCTTGGGAAAACTGAAAATCAATAAGACAGAGCCACCCCCAAATTTAGGGCTGCACTGCTTACAAGAACCTCAACTTGGGTACACCTTAAATATCCCAGGAAATATAAAAATGGTTCAAAAAATTGTGGTACTTACGTACGTTGGAATATCCCTCAGCCATGCAATCAATGTCATAAGACCAGGAGCAACAAAGTGAGTGGATTCAGGTACGATGATTCTAAGTGAAATAAGTCACACAGAAAAAGAAACATCATAAGATATCACTTATGAAGATCCTGTAAACATGGCTACACATGAACTGAGTTAGGAAAGACAACAGAGTCTCACATTTAGAAAACACTCCTATGCCTGTTTAAGGGGGAAGGAGAGGTGGGGTGATGCATAAAACCAGAGTTTGATATAAGAACAGATACCATTTCTAAAACCAACTGTGGAATTGAGAAGACCTACACCTTCCTCAGTGAAAGGGACTCAAAACCCCATATTTTCCGCACAGGAATAGATCTGACTAGTAAGAATCTTAAATCCTATGTATTGATATGTCTCTGTAAGGGAATCAAGTGTGTCTAGCCTGGCATAAACATGGCAGTGAGAAATAGGCTCAAACCCACTATAAAAAGGAATTTCAAAAACAAAACCAAAAAACAGGGAAATTCTTTACATTTCCTTCAGGGTCTCCAATGAAACCTGGAATGACCTTATCTACAATGACAGCTGGATGTGTCATAAGGCTGGACACTTGGGACTGAGAGGTTTGGTGAGATTGGGTGAGCAAATGCAGACCCTTTAAAGCAAAAATGCATGGCCCCCATTCCATGGGTCCCAACTCTCCATGTTGAAGGGAATATTACTACAGCTATAACATGTATGGGAAACCTAGAAAATGGACACACTGTGAATACAAAAGGTTTCTAAAACTCAACGAGTTGTCCCTCTCCTGGTGCTCCGGTTTGACTTTCCATCTGCTTTATTATCAATCTCCCAACTTGGAGAGACAACCCCTTTAACTTCCTGGTTCGCACATGTTGCCAATTTGGCAGAGGATGGAAGAGAAGAGGGAGAAACAATGAGAGAGTAGCTGTTAGGCATTTGGACGGGCACATGTCACTCTAATTTCCAGGCAGGAAGAAGAATTAACCAGAGTCTCAGCCACCCACCGGGAACCAGTATAGGTCCTGAACCAAAATTTTGGACTTGCTTACAGCTCACAAAAAACGAGTTGAAAAATGGAGCCCACTGGCACAGCAATTCACAAACAGGCAGAGTAATAAAGGACAACTATCGTCCAAAAATCTGTTGAGGGAAGGCAACGAGGCGGACTTGAAAGCGAGGCAGAATAGCAGGAAACAGATTTCAAGAGGTACGTTGGATTCACCTTTAAAGCATAGGAAGAGGGGCACAACTTTGACAATGATGCACTGTGCGAAAAAGGGCATATGCGTTTTCTCCTGAATATATTCAGGAGAAAACGCATACGCCCTTTTTGGCCAAGCAAGCAAGCGGGCAATGCAAATCTGCACTACAAAGAAGTATCACTTTCCACCAGTCAAAAGGGACTTCCACAAAATGTGTAAAAACGAGAAAGGCAAGACAGGCCCTGGAGAACAGGGAGCCTTGTTATGCTGTTGGGCGGTATGTAAATTGCCAACTGCCTCACTGGAGGAGTGCACTGTGTTCCCTAAAACAAGTAAACAACAGAGCTACAGAGCCAAGGGCACTTCCAGTCCAGGGAATATACCTTGGGAAAAGTGAAAATCAATAAGAAAGAGCCACCCCCAAATTTAGGGCTGAACTGCTTACAAGAACCTCAACGTGGGTACACCTTAAATATCCCAGGAAATATAAAAATGGTTCAAAAAATTGTGGTACTTACGTACGTTGGAATATCCCTCAGCCATGCAATCAATGTCATAAGACCAGGAGCACAAAGTGAGTGGATTCAGGTACGATGATTCTAAGTGAAATAAGTCACACAGAAAAAGAAACTTATCATACGATATCACTTATGAAGATCCTGTAAACATGGTTACACATGAAGTGAGTTAGGAAAGACAACAGAGTCTCACATTTAGAAAACACTCTTATGCCTGCTTAAGGGGGAAGGAGAGGTGGGGTGATGCATAAAACCAGAGTTTGACATAAGCACAGGTACCATTTCTAAAACCAACTTTGGAATAGACAAGACCTACACCTTCCTCAGTGAAAGAGAATCAAAACCCCATATTTCCCGCAGAGGAATAGATCTGACTAGTAAGAAATTTAAAATCTATGTATTGATATGTCTCCGTAAAGGAATCAAGTGTGTCTGGACTGGCATAAACATGGCAGCAAGAATCAGCTCAAACCCACTATAAAAACGAATTTCAAAAACAAAACCAAAAAACAGGGAAATTCTTTACAATTCCTTCAGGGTCCCTGATGAAACCTGGAATGACCCTATCTACAATGACAGCTGGATGTGATATAAGGCTGGACACTTGGGATTGAGAGGATTGGTGAGATTGGGTGAGCAAATGCAGACCCTTTAAAGCAAAAATGCATGGCCTCCATTCCATGGGTCCCAACTCTCCATGTTGAAGGGAATATTACTACAGATATAACATGTATGGGAAACCTAGAGAATGGACACACTGTGAATACAATATGTTTCTAAAAGTCAATGAATAGTCCTTCTCATTGTGCTCCGGTTTGACTTTCCACCTGCTTTACTATCAATCTCCCAACTTGGAGAGACAGACCCTTTAAGCTCCTGGTTTGCACAGGTTGCCAATTTGGCAGAGGATGGAAGGGAAGAGGGAGAACCAATGAGAGAGTAGCTGTTAGGCATTTGGACGGGCACATGCCATTCTAATTTCCCGGCAGGAAGAAAAATTAACCAAAGTCTCAGCCACCCACCGGGAAACAGTATATGTCCTGAACCAAAATTTTGGACTTGCGTACAGCTAACAAATACGAGTTGAAAAATGGAGCTCAGGGGCACAGACATTCCCAACCTTCAGAGTAATAAAGGACAACTATCGTCCAAAAATCTGTTGAGGGAAGGCATCAAGGTGGACTTGAATGCGAGGCAGAATAGCAGGAAACAGATTTCAAGAGGTACCTTGGAATCGCCTTTAAAGCACAGGAAGAGGGGCACAAGTTTGACAATGACGCACTGGGCGAAAAAGGGCGTATGCGTTTTCTCCTCAATATATTCCTGAATATATTCAGGAGAAAACGCATACCCCCTTTTTGTCCAAGCAAGCAAGCGGGCAATGCAAATCTGCACTAAAAAGAAGTATCACTTCCCACCGGTCAAAAGGGTCAGCCACAATATGTGTAAAAACCAGAAAGGCAAGACAGGCCCTGGAGAACAGGGAGCCTTGTTATGCTGATGGGCGGGATGTAAATTGCCAACTGCTTCACTGGAGGAGTGCATTGTGTTCACTAAAACAAGTAAACAACAGAGCTACAGAGCCAAGGGCACTGCCAGTCTAGGGAATATACCTTGGGAAAACTGAAAATCAATATGACAGAGCCACCCCCAAATTTAGGGCTGCACTGCTTACAAAAACCTCAACTTGGGTACACCTTAAATATCCCAGGAAATATAAAAATGGTTCAAAAAATTGTGGTACTTATGTACGATGGAATATCCCTCAGCCATGAAATCAATGTCATAAGACCAGGAGCAGCAAAGTGAGTGGATTCATGTACGATGATTCTAAGTGAAATAAGTCACACAGGAAAAGAAACTTATCAGAAGATATCACTTATGAAGATCCTGTAAACATGGCTACACATGAAATGAGTTAACAAAGAGAACAGAGTCTCAAATTTAGAAAACACTCTTATGCCTGCTTAAGGGGGGAGGAGAGTTGGGGTGATGCATAAAACCAGACTTTGATATAAGCACAGTTACCGTTTCTAAAACCAACTGTGGAATAGACAAGACCTACACCTTCCTCAGTGAAAGGGACTCAAAACCCCATATTTCACGCAGAGAAATAGATCTCACTAGTAAGAATCTTAAATCCTATGTATTGATATGTCTCTGTAAGGGAATCAAATGTGTCTAGACTGGCATAAACATGGCAGCGAGAAACAGCTCAAACACACTATAAAAAGGAATTTCAAATACAAAACCAAAAAACAGGGAAATTCTTTACAATAACTTCAGGGTCTCTGACGAAACCTGGAATGACCCTGTCTACAATGACAGCTGGATGTGGCTTAAGGCTGGACACTTGGGGCTGAGAGGATTGGTGAGATTGGGTGAGCAAATGCAGACCCTTTAAAGCAATAATGCATGGCCCCCATTCCATGGGTCCAAACTATCCAGGTTAAAGGGAATATTACTACAGCTATAACATGTACTGGATACAAAGAGAATAGACACTCTGTGAATACAAAAGTTTTCTAAAACTCAATGAATAGTCCCTCTCCTGGTGCTCGGGTTTGACTTTCCAACTGCTTTACTATCAATCTCCCAACATGGAGAGACAGCCCATTTAAACTCCTGGTTCGCACAGGTTGCCAATTTGGCAGAGGTTGGAAGGGAAGAGGGAGAACCAATGAGAGAGTAGCTATTAGGCATTTGGACGGGCACATGTCACTCTAATTTTCGCAGGAAGAAGAATTAACCAAAGTCTCAGCCACCCACAGGGAACCAGTATAGCTCCTGAACCAAAATTTTGGACTTGCGTACAGCTCACAAAAAACGAGTTGAAAAATGGAGCTCAGGGGCACAGTAATTCACAACCTGGCAGAGTAATAAATGACCACTATAGTCCGAAAATCGGTTGAGCGAAGGCAATGAGGCTGACTTGAAAGCGAGGCAGAATAGCAGGAAACAGTTTTAAAGAGGAACGTGTGAATCGCCTTTAAAGCACAGGAAGAGTGGCACAACTTCGACAATGACGCACTTGGCCAAAAAGGGCGTATGTGTTTTCTCTTGAATATATTCAGGAGAAAACGCATACGCCCTTTTTGGCCAAGCAAGCAAGCGGGCAATGCAAATCTGCACTACAAAGAAGTATCACTTCCCACCGGTCAAAAGGGACATCCACAAAATATGTAAAAACCAGAAAGGCAAGACAGGCCCTGGATAACAGGGAGCATTGTTATGCTGATGGGCGGGATGTATATTGCCAACTGCCTCACTGGAGGAGTGCACTGTGTTCCCTAAAACAAGTAAAGAACAGAGCTACAGAGCCAAGGGCACTTCCAGTCTAGGGAATATACCTTGGGAAAACTGAAAATCAATAAGACAGAGCCACCCCCAAATTTAGGGCTGCACTACTTACAAGAACTTCAAATTGGGTACACCTTAAATATCCCAGGAAATATAAAAATGGTTCAAAAAATTGTGGTACTTACGTACGATGGATTATCCCTCAGCCATTAAATCAATGTCATAATACCAGGAGCAGCAAAGTGAGTGGATTCATGTACGATGATTCTAAGTGAAATAAGTCACACAGAAAAAGAAACTTATCAGAAGATATCACTTATGAAGATCCTGTAAACATGGCTACACATGAAGTGAGTTAGGAAAGAGAACAGAGTCTCACATTTAGAAAACACTCTTATGCCTGCTTAAGGGGGAAGGAGAGTTGGGGTGATGCATAAAACCAGAGTTTGATATAAGCACAGTTACCGTTTCTAAAACCAACTGTGGAATAGACAAGACCTACACCTTCCTCAGTGAAAGGGACTCAAAACCCCATATTTCGCGCAGAGTAATAGATCTGACTAGTAAGAATCTTAAAACCTATGTATTGATATGTCTCCGTAAGGGAATCAAGTGTGTCTAGACTGGCATAAACATGGCAGCGAGAAACAGCTGAAACACACTATAAAAAGGAATTTCAAAAACAAAACCAAAAAACAGGGAACTTCTTTACAATTCCTTCAGGGTCTCTGATGAAACCTGGAATGACCCTATCTACAATGACAGCTGGATATGTCATAAGGCTGGACACTTGGGGCTGAGAGGATTGGGGAGATTGGGTGAGCAAATGCAGACCCTTTAAAGCAATAATGCATGGCACCCATTCCGTGGGTCCAAACTCTCCAGGTTAAAGGGAATATTACTACAGGTATAACATGTACAGGAAACCTAGAGAATAGACACTCTGTGAATACAATAGGTTTCTAAAACTCAACGAATAGTCCCTCTCTTGGTGCTCGGGTTTGACTTTCCAACTGCTTTACAATCAATCTCCCAACCTGGAGAGCCAGCCCATTTAAACTCCTGGTTCGCACAGGTTGCCAATTTGGCAGAGGATGGAAGGGAAGAGGGAGAACCAATGAGAGAGGAGCTGTTAGGCATTTGGACGGGCACATGTCACTCTAATTTCCCGGCAGGTAGAAGAATTAACCAAAGTCTCAGCCACCCACCTGGAACCAGTATAGGTCCTGAACCAAAATTTTGGACTTGCGTGCAGCTCACAAAAAACGAGTTGAAAAATGGAGTTCAGGGGCACAGCAATTCACAAACTGGCAGAGTAATAAAGGACCACTCTCGCCCGAAAATCTGTTGAGGGAAGACAATGAGGCTGACTTGAAAGCGAGGCAGAATAGCAGGAAACAGATTTCAAGAGGTACGTTGGAATCGCCTTTAAAGCACAGGAAGAGGGGCACAACTTTGACAATGACGCACTGGGCGAAACAGGGTGTATGCCTTTTCTCCTCAATATATTCCTGAATATATTCAGGAGAAAACGCATACGCCCTTTTTGGCCAAGCAAGCAAGCGGGCAATACAAATCTGCACTACAAAGAAGTATCACTTTACACCGGACAAAAGGGAATTTCACGAAATATGTAAAAACCAGAAAGGCAAGACAGGCCCTTGAGAACAGGGAGCCCTGTTATGCTGTTGGGCGGGATGTAAATTGCCAACTGCCTCACTGGAGGAGTGCACTGTGTTCCCTAAAACAAGTAAACAACAGAGCTACAGAGCCAAGGGCACTTCCAGTCTAGGGAGTATACCTTGGGAAAACTGAAAATCAATAAGACAGAGCCACCCCCAAATTTAGGGCTGCACTGCTTACAAGAACGTCAACTTGGGTACACCTTAAATATCCCAGGAAATATAAAAATGGTTCAAAAAATTGTGGTACTTACGTACGTTGGAATATCCCTCAGCCATGAAATCAATGTCATAAGACCAGGAGCAGCAAAGTGAGTGGATACAGGTACGATGATTCTAAGTGAAATAAGTCACACAGAAAAAGAAACTTATCAGAAGATATCACTTATGAAGATCCTGTAAACATGGCTACACATGAAGTGAGTTAGGAAAGACAACAGAGTCTCACATTTAGAAAACACTCTTATGCCTGTTTAAGGGGGAAGGAGAGGTGGGGTGATGCATAAAGCCAGAGTTTGATATAAGCACAGTTACCTTTTCTAAAACCAACTGTGGAATAGACAAGACCTACACCTTCCTCAGTGAATGGGACTCAAAACCCCATATTTCGCGCAGAGTAATGGATCTCACTAGTAAGAATCTTAAAACCTATGTATTGATATGTCGCCGTAAGGGAATCAAGTGTGTCTAGACTGGCATAAATATGGCAGCGAGAAACAGCTCAAACACACTATAGAAAAGAATTTCAAATACAAAACCATAAAACAGGGAAATTCTTTACAATACCTTCAGGGTCTCTGATGAAACCTGGAATGACCCAATCTACAATGACAGCTGGATGTGGCATAAGGCTGGACACTTGGGGCTGAGAGGATTGGTGAGATTGGGTGAGCAAATGCAGACTCTTTAAAGCAATAATGCATGGCCCCCATTCCATGGGTCCAAACTATCCTGGTTAAAGGAAATATTACTACAGCTATAACATGTACTGGATACCAAGAGAATAGACACACTGTGAATACAAAAGATTTCTAAAACTCAACGAATAGTCCCTCTCCTGGTGTTCGGGTGTGACTTTCCAACTGCTTTACTATCAATCTCCCAACATGGAGAGACAGCCCCTTTAAACTCTTCGTTCGCACAGGTTGCCAATATGGCAGAGGATGGAAGGGAAGAGGGAGAACCAATGAGAGAGTAGCTATTAGGCATTTGGACGGGCACATGTCACTCTAATTTCCGGCAGGAAGAAGAATTAACCAAAGTCTCAGCCACCCACAGGGAACCAGTATAGGTCCTGAACCAAAATTTTGGATTTGCGTACAGCTCACAAAAAACGAGTTGAAAAATGGAGCTCAGGGGCACAGCAATTCACAAACTGGCAGAGTAATAAATGACCAATATGGTCCGAAAATCGGTTGAGGGAAGGCAATGAGGCGGACTTGAAAGCGAGGCAGAATAGCAGGAAACAGATTTCAAGAGGTACGTTGGAATCGCCTTTAAAGCACAGGAAGAGGGGCACAACTTCGACAATGACTCACTTGGCCAAAAAGTGCGTATGCGTTTTCTCCTGAATATATTCAGGAGAAAACGCATACGTCCTTTTTGGCCAAGCAAGCAAGCGTGCAATGCAAATCTGCACTACAAAGAAGTATCACTTCCCACCGGTCAAAAGGGATATCCACAAAATGTGTAAAAACCAGAAAGGCAAGTCAAGCCCTGGAGAACAGGGAGCCTTGTTATGCTGATGGGTGGGTTGTAAATTGCCAACTGCCTCACTGGAGGAGTGCATTGTGTTCCCTAAAACATGTAAACAAACGAGGTAGAGAGCCAAGGGCACTTCCCGTCTAGGGAATATACCATGGGAAAACAGAAAATCAATAAGACAGAGCTACCCCCAAATTTAGGGCTGCACTGCTTACAAGATCCTCAACTTGGGTACACCTTAAATATCCCAGGAAATATAAAAATGGTTCCAAAAATTGTGGTACTTTTGTACGATGGAATATCCCTCAGCCATGAAATCAATGTCGTAAGACCAGGAGCAGCAAAGTGAGTGGATTCAGGTACGATGATTCTAAGTGAAATAAGTCACACAGAAAAAGAAACTTACCATAAGATATCATTTAGGAAGACCCTGTAAACATGGCTACACATGAAGTGAGTTAGGAAAGAGAACAGAGTCTCACATTTAGAAAACACTCTTATGCCTGCTTAAGGGGGAAGGCGAGGTGGGGTGATGCATAAAACCAGAGTTTGATATAAGCACAGGTACCGTTTCTAAAACCAACTTTGGAATAGAAAAGACCTACACCTTCCTCAGTGAAAGGGACTCAAATCCCTATATTTCCCGCAGAGGAATAGATCTGACTAGTAAGAATCTTAAAACCTATGTATTGATATGTCTCCGTAAGGGAATCAAGTGTGTCTAGACTGGCATAAACTTGGCAGCGAGAATCAGCTCAAACCCAGTATAAAAAGGAATTTCAAAAACAATACACAAAAACAGGGAAATTCTTTCCAATTCCTTCAGGGTCTCTGATGAAACCTGGAATAACCCTATCTACAATGACAGCTGGATGTGGCATAAGGCTGGACACTTGGGACTGAGAGGATTGGTGAGATTCGGTGAGCTAATGCAGACCCTTTAAAGCAAAAATGCATGGCCCCCATTCCATGGGACACAACTCTCCAGGTTGAAGGGAATATTACTACAGCTATAACATGTACGGGATACCTAGAGAATGGACACACACTTAATACAAAAAGTTTCTAAAATTCTACGAATAGTCCCTCTCCTGGTGCTCCAGTTTGACTTTCCAAATGCCTTACTATCAATCTCCCAAGTTGGAGAGAAAGCCCCTTTAACCTCCTGGTTAGCACAGGTTGGCAATTTGGCAGAGGATGGAAGGGAAGAGGGAGAACCAATGAGAGAGTACCTGTTAGGCATTTGGACGGGCACATGTCACTCTAATTTCCCAGCAGGAAGAAGAATTAACCAAACTCTCAGCCACCCACCGGGAACCAGTATAGGTCCTGAACCAAAATTTTGGACTTGCGTTCAGCTCACAAAAAACGAGTTGAAAAATGGAGCTCAGAGGCACAGCAATTCACACACTGGCAGAGTAATAAAGGACATTTAATGTCCAAAAATCTGTTGAGGGAAGGCAACGAGGTAGACTTGAAAGCGAGGCAGAGTAGCAGGAAACAGACTTCAAGAGGTACGTTCGAATCCCCTTTAAAGCACAGGAAGAGGGGCACAACTTCGACAATGACTCACTTGGCCAAAAAGGGTGTATGCGTTTTCTCCTGAATATATTCATGAGAAAATGCATACGCCCTTTTTGGCAAAGCAAGCAAGCGGGCAATGCAAATCTGCACTACAAAGAAGTATCACTTCCCACCGGTCAAAAGAGATATCCACAAAATATGTAAAAACCAGAAAGGCAAGACAGGCCCTGGAGAACAGGGAGCCTTGTTATGCTGATGGGCGGGATGTAAATTGCATACTGCCTCATTGGAGGAGTGCATTGCATTCCCTAAAACAAGTAAACAACAGAGCTACAGAGACAAGGGCACATTTAGTCTAGGGAATATACCTTTTGAAAACTGAAAATCAATAAGACAGAGCCACCCCCAAATTTAGGGCTGCACTGCTTAAAAGAACCTCAAGTTGGGTACACCTTAAATATCCCACGAAATATAAAAATGGTTCAAAAAACTGTGGTATTTATGTACGATGGAATATCCCTCAGCCATGAAATCAATGTCATAAGACCAGGAGCAGTAAAGTGAGTGGATTCAGGTACGATGATTCTAAGTGAAATAAGTCACACAGAAAAAGAAACAAATCATAAGAAATCACTTATGAAGTTCCTGTATACATGGCTACACATGAACTGAGTTAAGAAAGAGAACAGAGTATCATATTTAGAAAACACTGTTATGCCTGCAGAAGGGGGAAGGAGAGGTTGGGTGATGCATAAAACCAGAGTTTGATATAAGCACAGGTACCGTTTCTAAAACCAACTTTGGAATAGAAAAGACCTACACCTTCCTCAGTGAAAGGGATGCAAAACCCCATATTTCCCGCAGAGCAATAGACCTGACTAGTAAGAATCTTAAAACCTATGTATTGATACGTCTCTGTAAGGGAATCATGTGTGTCTACACTGGCGTAAACATGGCAGCGAGAATCAGCTCAAACTCACTATAAAAAGGAATTTCAAAAACAAAACCAAAAAACAGGGAAATTCATTACAATTCCTTCACGGTATCTGATGAAACCTGGAATGACCATATCTACAATGACAGCTGGATGTGGCATAAGGCTGGACACCTGTGTCTGAGAGGATTGGTGAGATTGGGTGAGCAAATGCAGTCCCTTTAATGCAATAATTCATGGCCCCCATTCCATGGTTCCCAACTCTCCAGGTTGAAGGTAATATTACTACAGCTATAACATGTATGGGAAACCTAGAGAATGGACACACTGTGAATACAAAAGGTTTCTAAAACTCAACGAATAGTCCCTCTCCTGTTGCTCCGGTGTGACTTTCCTACAGCTTTACTGTCAATCATCCAAATTGGAGAGACAGACCCTTTGAACTCCTGGTTCGCACAGGTTGCCAATTTTGCAGAGGATGGAAGCGAAGAGGGAGAACCAATGAGAGATTAGCTGTTAGCATTTGGACGGGCACATGTCACTCTAATTTCCCGGCAGGAAGAAGAATTAACCAAAGTCTCAGCCACCCACCGGGAACCAGTGTAGGTCCTGAACCAAAATTTTGGACTTGCGTACAGTTCACAAAAAACGAGATGAAAAATGGATCTCAGGGGCACAGCAATTCACAAACTGGCAGAGTAATAAAGGATAATTATCGTCCAAAAATCTGTTGAGGGAAGGCAACGATGGGAATTGAAATCGAGGCAGAATAGCAGGAAACAGATTTCAAGAAGTACGTTGGAATCGCCTTTAAAGCACAGGAAGAGGGGCACAACTTCGACAATGACACACTTGGCCAAAAAGGGCGTATGCATTTTCTCCTGAATATATTCAGGAGAAAACGCATACGCCCTTTTTGGCCAAGCAAGCAAGCGGGCAATGCAAATCTGCACTACAAAGAAGTATCACTTCCCACCGGTCAAAAGGGACATCCACAAAATGTGATACCCAGAAAGGCAAGACAGGCCGTGGAGAACAGGGAGCCTTGTTATGCTGATGGGCGGGATGTAAATTGCCAACTGCCTCACTGGAGGAGTGCATTGTGTTCCCCAAAACAAGTAAACAACAGAGCTACAGAGCCAATGGCACTTCCAGTCTAGCGAATATACCTTGGGAAAACTGAAAATCAATTTGACAGATCCACCCGCAAATTTAGGGCTGCACTGCATACAAGAACCTCAACTTGGGTACACCTTAAATATCCCAGGAAATATAAAGATGGTTCAAAAAACAGTGGCACTTACGTACGATGGAATATCCCTCAGCCATGAAATCAATGTCATAAGACCAGGAGCAGCAAAGAGAGTGGATTCAGTTACGATGATTCTAAGTGAAATAAGACACACAGAAAAAGAAACTTATCATAAGATATCACTTATGAAGATCCTGTAAACATGGCTACACATGAACTGAGTTAGGAATGAGAACAGAGTCTCACATTTAGAAAACACACTTATGCCTGCTTAAGGGGAAAGGAGAGGTGGGGTGATGCATAAAACCAGAGTTTGATATAAGCACAGGCACCGTTTCTAAAACCGAATGTGGAATAGACAACACATACACCTTCCTCAGTGAAAGGGACTCAAAACCCCATATTTCCCGCAGAGTAATAGATCTCACTAGTAAGAATCTTAAAACATATGTATAGATATGTCACCGTAAGGGAATCAAGTGTGTCTAGACTGGCATAAACATGGCAGCGAGAATCAGCTCAAACCCACTATAAAAATGAATTTCATAAACAAAACCAATAAACAGGGAAATTCTTTACAATTCCTTCAGGGTCTCTGATGAAACCTGGAATGACCCTATCTACAATGACAGCTAGATGTGGCATAAGGCTGGACACTTGGGACTGAGAGGATTGGTGAGATTGGGTGACCAAATGCAGACCCCTAAAAGCAAAAATGCATGGCCCCCATTCCATGGGTCCCAACTCTGCATGTTGAAGGGAATATTACTACAGCTATAACATGTACGAGAAACCTAAGGAATGGACACATTGTGAATACAAAAGTTTCTAAAACTCAACGAGTAGTCCCTCTCCAGGTGCTCCGGTTTGACTTTCCAACTGATTTACTATAAATCTCCCAAATTGGAGAGACAGCCCCTTTAACCTCCTGGTTCACACAGGTTGCCAATTTTGCAGAGGATGGAAGGGAAGAGGGAGAACCAATGAGAGAGTAGCTCTTAGGCATTTGGACGGGCACATGTCACTCTAATTTCCCGGCAAGAATAAGAATTAACCAAAGTCTCAGCCACCCACTGGGTACCAGTATAGGTCCCGAACCAAAATTTATTTACTTGCGTACAGCTCACAAAAAACGAGTTGAAAAATGGTGTTCAGGGGCACAGCAATTCACAAACAGGCAGAGTAATAAAGGACAACTATCGTCCAAAAATCTGTTGAGGGATGGCAACGAGGCGGACTTGAATGCGAGGCAGAATAGCAGGAAACAGATTTCAAGAGGTACGGTGGAATCGCCTTTAAAGCACAGGAAGAGGGGCATAACTTCGACAATGACACTCTTGGCCAAAAAGGGCGTATGCGTTTTCTCCTGAATATATTCAGGAGAAAACACATACGCCCTTTTTGGCCAAGCAAGCAAGCGGGCAATGGAAATCTGCACAACAAAGAGGTATCACTTCCCACCAGTCAAAAGAGTCAGCCACAAAATGTGTAAAAACTAGAAAGGCAAGACAGGCCCTGGAGAAGAGGGAGCCTTGTTATGCTGATGGGCGGGATGGAAATTCCGAACTGCCTCACTGGAGGAGTGCATTGTGTTCCCTAAAACAAGTAAACAACAGAGCTACAGAGCCAAGGGCACTTCCAGTCTAGGGAATATACCTTGGGAAAACTGAAAATCAATAAGACAGAGCCACCCCCAAATTTAGGGCTGCATTGCATACAGGAACCTCAACTTGGGTACACCTTAAATATCCCAGGAAATATAAAAATGGTTCAAAAAATTGTGGTTCTTATGTACGATGGAATAACCCTCAGCCAGGAAATCAATGTCATAATACCAGGAGCAGCAAAGTGAGTCGATTCAGGTACGATGATTCTAAGTGAAATAAGTCACTCAGAAAAAGAAATTTATCATAAGATATCACTTGGGAAGATCCTGTAAACATGGCTACACATGAACTGAGTTAGGAAAGAGAACAGAGTCTCACATTTAGAAAACACTCTTATGCCTACTTAAGGGGAAAGGAGAGGTGGGGTGATGCATAAAACGAGAGTTTGATATAAGTAAGGTACCGTTTCTAAAACCAACTGTGGAATAGACAAGACCTGCACCTTTCTCAGTGAAAGGGACTCAAAGCCCCATATTTCCCGCAGAGGAATAGATCTGACTAGTAAGAATCTTAAAACCTATGTATTGATACGTCTCTGTAAGGGAATCATGTGTGTCTAGACTGGCATAAACATGGCAGCGAGAATCAGCTCAAACCCACTATAAAAAGGAATTTCAAAAACAAAACCAAAAAACAGGGAAATTCTTTACATTTCCTTCAGGGTCTCTGATGAAACCTGGAATGACCCTATCTACAATGACAGCTAGATGTGACAAAAGGCTGACACTTGGGACTGAGAGGATTGGTGAGATTGGGTGAGCAAACGCAGACCATTTAATGCAAAAATTCGTGGCCCCCATTCCATGGTTCCCAACTCTCCATGTTGAAGGGAATATTACTACAGCTATAACATGTACGGGAAACCTAGAGAATGGACACACCCTGAATACAAAAGGTTTCTAAAACTCAACGAGTAGTCCCTCTCCTGGTGCTCTGGTTTGACTTTCCAACTGCTTTACTATCAATCTGACAACTTGGAGAGACAGCCCCTTTAAACTCCTGGTTCGCACAGGTTGCCAATTTTTCAGAGGATGGAAGGGAAGAGGGAGAACCAATGAGAGAGTAGCTGTTAGGCATTTGGACGGGCACATGTCACCCTAATTTCCCGGCAGGAAGAAGAATTAACCAAAGTCTCAGAAAGCCACCGGGAAGCTGTATAGATCCTGAACCAAAATTTTGGACTTGTGTACAGCTCTCAAAAAACGAGTTGAAAAATGGAGCTCAGGGGCAGAGCAATTCACAAACTGGCAGAGTAATAAAGGACAACTATCGTCCAAAAATCTGTTGAGGGAAGGCCAAGAGGCGGACTTGAAAGCGAGGCAGAATAGCAGGAATCAGATTTCAAGAGGTACGTTGGAATCGCCTTTAAAGCATAGGAAGAGGGGCACAACTTCGACAATGACGCACTTGGACAAAAAGGGCGTATGCGTTTTCTCCTGAATATATTCAAGAGATAACACATACACCCTATTTGGCCAGGCAAGCAAGCGGGCAATGCAAATCTGCACTACAAAGAAGTATCTCTTCCCACCGGTCATAAGGGACATCCTCAAAATGTGTAAACACCTGGAAGGCAAGACAGTCCCTGGAGATCAGGGCGCCTTGTTCTGCTGATGGGCTGGATGTAAATTGACAACTGCCTCACTGGAGGTGTGCATTGTGTTCCCTAAAACAAGTAAACAACAGAGCTACAGAGCCAAGGGCACTTCCAGTGTAGGGAATATACCTTGGAAAAACTGAAAATCAATAAGACAGAGTCACCCCCAATTAAGGGCTGCACTGCTTACAAGAACCTCAACTTGGGTACACCTTAAATATCCCAGGAAATATAAAAATGGTTTAAAAAATTGTGGTACTTACGTATGATGGAATATTCCTCAGCCGTGGAATCAATGTAATAAGACCAGGAGCAGCAAAGTGAGTGGATTCAGGTACGATGATTCTAAGTGAAATAAGTCACACAGAAAAAGAAAAATATAATAAGATATCACTTATGAAGATCCTGTAAACGTGGCTACACATGAACTGAGTTACGAAAGAGAACAGAGTCTCACATTTAGAAAACAATCTTATGCCTGCTTAAAGGAGAAGGATTGGTGGGGTGATGCCTAACACCATAGTTTGATATAAGCACAGTTACCGTTCCAAAAACCAACTATGGAATAAACAAGACCAACACCTTCCTCAGTGAAAGGGACTCAAAACCCCATATTTCCGTCAGAGGAATAGATCTGACTAGTAAGAACCTTAAAACCTATGTATTGATAAGTCTCCATAAGGGAATCAAGTGTGTCTAGACTGGCATATACATGGCAGCGAGAATCAGCTCAAACCCACTATAAAAAGGAATTTCAAAAACAAAACCAAAAAACAGGGAAATTCTTTACAAGTCCTTCAGGTTCTCTGACGAAACCTGGAATTACCCTATCTACAATGACAGATGGATGTGGTATAAGGCTGGACACTTGGGACTGAGAGGCTTGTTGAGATTGGGTGAGCAAATGCAGACACTTTAAATCAATAAAGCATGGCCCCCATTCCATGGTTTCCAACTGCCCAGGTCGAAGGGAATTTTACTACAACTATAACAAGTACGGGAAACCAAGAGAAAGGACACACTCTGAATACGAAAGGTTTCTACAACTCAACGTATAGTCCCTATCCTGGTGCTCCAATTTGACTTTCCAACTGCTTTACTATCAATCTCCCAACTTGGAGAGAAAGCCCCTTTAACCTCCTGGTTCGCACAGGTTGCCAATTTGGCAGAGGATGGAAGGGAAGAGGGAGAACCAGTGAGAGAGTAGCTGTTAGGAATTTGAACGGGCACATGTCACTCTAATTTCCCGGCAGGAAGAAGAATTAACCAAACTCTCAGACACCCACCGGGAACCAGTATACGTCCTGAACCAAAATTTTGGACTTGCGTACAGCTCACAAAAAACGTGTTGAAAAATGGAGCTCAGGGGCACAGCAATTCACAAACTGGCAGAGTAATAAAGGACAACTATCGTCCAAAATTCTGTTGAGGGAAGGCAACGAGGCCTACTTGAAAGCGAGGCAGAGTAGCAGGAAACAGACTTCAATAGGTACGTTGGAATCCCCTTTAAAGCACAGGAAGAGGGGCACAACTTCGACAATGACTCACTTGGCCAAAAAGGGCATATGCCTTTTCTGCTGAATATATTCAGGAGAAAACGCATACGCCCTTTTTGGCCAAGCAAGCAAGCGGGCAATGCAAATCTGCACTACAAAGTAGTATCACTTCCCACTGGTCAAAAGGGACATCCACAAAATGTGTAAAAACCAGAAAGGCAACACAGGCCCTGGAGAACAGGGAGCTTTGTTATGCTGATGGGCGGGATGTAAATTGCCAACTGCCTCACTGGAGGAGTGCACTGTTTTCCCTAAAACAAGTAAACAACAGAGCTACAGAGCCAAGGGCACTTCCAGTCTAGGGAATATACCTTGGGAAAACTGAAAATCCATAAGACAGAGTCACCCCCAAATTTAGGGCTGCACTGCTTACAAGAACCTCAACTTGGGTACAACTTAAACATCCCAGGAAATATAAAAACGGTTTAAAAATTGGTGGTACTTATGTACGATGGAATATCCCTCAGCCATGAAATCAATGTCATAAGACCAGGAGCAGCAAAGTGAGTGGATTCAGGTACGATGATTCTAAGTGAAATAAGTCACACAGAAAAAGAAACTTATCATAAGATATCACTTATGAAGATCCTGTAAACATGGCTACACATGAACTGAGTTAGGAAAGAGAACAGAGTCTCACATTTAGAAAACACTCTTATGCCTGCTTAAGGGGAAAGGATAGGTGGGGTGATGCATAAAACCAGAGTTGGATATAAGTACAGGTACCATTTCCAAAACCAACTGTGGAATAGACTAGACCTAAACCTTCCTCAGTGAAGGGGACTCAAAACCCCATATTTCCCGCAGAGGAATAGATCTGACTAGTAAGAATCTTAAAACCTATGTATTGATATGTCTCTGTAAGGGAATCAAGTATGTCTAGACTGGCATAAACATGGCAGCGAAAATCAGCTCAAACCCACTATAAAAAGGAATTTCAAAAACAAAACCAAAAAAACAGGGAAATTCTTTCCATTTCTTTCAGGGTCTCTGATGACACCGGGAATGACCCTATCTACAATGACAGCTGGATGTGGCATAAGGCTGGACACTTGGGACTGAGAGGATTAGTGAGCTTGTGTGAGCAAATGCAGACCCTATAAAGCAAAAATGCATGGCCCCCATTCCATGGGTCCCAATTCTCCAGTTTGAAGGGAATATTCCTACAGCTATAACATGTACGGGAAACCTAGAGAATGGACACACTGTGAATACAAAAGGTTTCTAAAACTCAACGAATAGTCCCTCTCCTGGTTCTCCGGTTTGACTTTCCAACTGCTTTACTATCAATCTCCCAAGTTGGAGAGAAAGCCCCTTTAACCTCCTGGTTCGCACAGGTTGCCAATTTGGCAGAGGATGGAAGGGAAGAGGGAGATCCAATTAGAGAGCAGCTGTTAGACATTTGGACGGGCACATCTCACTCTTATTTCCCGGCAGGAAGAAGACTTAATCAAAGTCTCAGCCACCCACCGGGAACCATCATAGGTCCTGAACCAAAATTTTGGACTTTCGTAGAGCTCACAAAAAAACGAGTTGAAAAATGGAGCTCAGGGGCACAGCAATTCACAAACTGGCAGAGTAATAAAGGACAACTATCGTCCAAAAATCTGTTGAGGGAAGGCAACGTGGTGGACTTGAAAGCGAGGCAGGATAGCAGGCAACAGATTTGAAGAGGTATGTTGGAATTGCCTTTAAAGCACAGGAAGAGGGTCACAACTTCGACAATGACGCACTTGGCCAAAATGGGCGTATACAGTTTCTCCTGAATATATTCAGGAGAAAATGCACACGCCCTTTTTGGCCAAGCAAGCAAGCGGGCAATGCAAATCTGCACTACAAAGAAGTATCCCTTCCCACCGGTGAAAAGGGACATCCAAAAATGTGTAAAAACCATAAAGGCAAGACAGGCCCTGGAGAACAGGGTGCCTTGTTATGCTGATGGGCGGGATGTAAATTGCCAACTACCTCACTGGAGGAGTGCATTGTGTTCCCTAAAACAAGTAAACAACAGAGCTACAGAGCCAGGGGCACTTTCAGTCTAGGGAATATACCTTGGGAAAACTGAAAATCAATAAGACAGAGCCACCCCCAAATTTAGGGCTGCACTGCTTACAAGAACCTCAACATGGGTACACCTTAAATATCCCAGGAAATATAAAAATGGTTCAAAAAATTGTGGTACTTATATACGATGGAATATCCCTCAGCCATGTAATCAATGTCATAAGACCAGGAGCAGCAAAGTGAGTGGATTCAGGTACGATGATTCTAAGTGAAGTCACACAGAAAAAGAGACTTATCATAAGATATCACTTATGAAGATCCTGTAAACATGGCTAAACATGAAATGTGTTAATAAAGAGAACAGAGTCTCACAGTTAGAAAACACTGTTATGCCTGCTTAAGGGGAAAGGTGAGGTGGGGTGATGCATAAAACCAGAGTTTGATATAAGTACAGGTACCGTTTCTAAAACCAACTGTGGAATAGACAAGACCTACACCTTCCTCAGTGAAAGGGACTCAAAACCCCATATTTCACGCAGAGGAATATATCTGACTAGTAAGAATCTTAAAACCTATGTATTGATATGTCTCCGTAAGGGAATCATGTGTGTCTAGACTGGCATAAACATGGCAGCGAGAATCAGCCCAAACCCAATAGAAAAAAATTTCAAAAACAAAACCAAAATCAGGCAAATTCTTCACAATTCCTTCAGGGTCTCTGATGAATCCCGGAATGACCCTATCTACAATGACAGCTGGATGTGGTATAAGGCTGGACACTTGGGACCTAGAGGATTGGTGAGATTGGGTGAGCAAATGCAGACCCTTTAAAGCAAAAATGCATGGCCCCCATTCCATGGGTCCCAACTCTCCATGTTGAAGGGAATATTACTACAGCTATAACATGTACGGAAAACCTAGAGAATGGACACACTGTGAATACAAAAGGTTTCTAAAACTCAACGAATAGTCCCTCTCCTGATGCTCCGGTTTGACTTTCCAACTGCTTTACTATCAATCTCCCAAATTGGAGAGACAGCCCCTTTAAGCTCCTGGTTCGCACATGTTGCCAATTTTGCAGAGGATGGAAGGGAATATTGAGAACCATTGAGATAGTAGCTGTTAGGCATTTGGACGGGAATATGTCACTCTAATTTCCCGGCAGGAAGAAGAATTAACCAAATTCTCAGCCACCCACCAGGAACCAGTATAGTTCCTGAACCAAAATTTTGGACCTGCGTACAGCTCACAAAAAACGAGTTGAAAAATGGAGCTCAGGGGCACAGCAATTCAAAATCTGGCAGACTAATAAAGGACAACTATCGTCCAAAAATCTGTTGAGGGATGGCAACGAGGCGGACTTGATAGCGAGGCAGAATTGCAGGAAACAGATTTCAAGAGGTACGTTGGAATTGCCTTTAAAGCACAGGAAGAGGGGTACAACTTCGACAATGACGCACTTGGCCAAAAGGGCGTATGTGTTTTCCCCTGAATATATTCAGGGGAAAACACATACGCCCTTTTTGACCAAGCAAGCAAGCGGGCAATGCAAATATGCACTAAAAAGAAGTATCACTTCCCACCGGTCAAAAGGGTTATCTACAAATGTGTAAAAACCAGAAAGGCAAGACAGGCCCTGGAGAACAGGGAGCCATGTTATGCTGATAGGCGGGATGTAAATTGCCAACTGCTCATTGGAGGAGTGCATTGCGTTCCCTAAAACAAGTAAACAACAGAGCTACAGAGCCAAGGGGACTTCCAATATAGCGAATATACCTTAGGGAAACTGAAAATCAAAAAGACAGAGCCACCCCCAAATTTAGGGCTGCACTGCCTACAAGAACCTCAACTTGGGTACACCTTAAATATCCCAGGAAATACAAAAATGGTTCAAAGAACTGTGGTACTTACGTACGATGGAATATCCCTCAGCCATGAAATCAATGTCATAAGACCAGGAGCAGCAAAGTGAGTGGATTCAGGTACGATGATTCTAAGTGAAATAAGTCACACAGAAAAAGAAACTTATCATAAGATATCACATATGAAGATCCTGTAATCATGGCTACACATGAACTGAGTTAGGAAAGAGAACAGAGTCTCACATTTAGAAAACACTCTTATGCCTGCTTAAGGGGGAAGGAGAGGTGGGGTGATGCATAAAACCAGAGTTTTACATAAGCACAGGTACCATTTCTAAAACCAACTTTGGAATACGAAAGACCTACACCTTCCTCAGTGAAAGGGAATCAAAACCCCATATTTCCCAAAGAGGAATAGATCTGAGAAGTAAGAAACTTAAAACCTATGTATTGATATGTCTCTGTAAGGGAATCAAGTGTGTCTAGACTGGCATAAACATGGCAGCGAGAATCAGCTCATACCAACTATAAAAAGGAATTTCAAAAACAAAACCAAAAAACAGGGAAATTCTTTACATTTCCTTCAGGGTCTCTGATGAAACCTGGAATGACCCTATCTACAATGACAGCTCAATGTGTTATAAGGCTGGACACTTGGGACTGAGAGGATTGGTGAGATTGGGTGAGCAAATGCAGACCCTTTAAAACAAAAATGCATGGACCCCATTCCATGGGAACCAACTCTCCATGTTGAAGGGAATATTCCTACAGCTATAACATGTACGAGAAACCTAGAGAATGGACACACTGTGAATACAAAAGGTTTCTAAAATTCAACGAGTAGTCCCTCTCCTGGTGCTCCGCTTTGACTTTCCAACTGCTGTACTATATATCTCCCAAATTGGAGAGACAGCCACTTTAACCTCATGGTTCGCACAGGTTTCCAAATTTGCAGAGGATGGAAGGGAAGAGGGATAACCAATGAGAGAGTAGCTCTAAGGCTTTTGGACGGGCACATGTCACTCTGATTTCCCGGCAGGAAGAAGAATTTACCAAAGTCACAGCCACCCACCAGGAAACAGTATAGGTCCTGAACCAAAATTTTGGACTTGCGTACAGCTCACAAAAAACGAGTTGAATAATGGAGCTCAGGGGCACAGCAATTCACAAACTGGCAGAGTAATAAAGGACAACTATCGTCCAAAAATCTGTTGAGGGAAGGCAACGAAGCGGACTTGAAAGCGAGTCAGAATAGCAGGAAACAGATTTCAAGAGGTACGTTGGAATCGCCTTTAAAGCACAGGAAGAGGGGCACAACTTCAAAAATGACGCACTTGGCCAAAAAGGGCGTATGTGTTTTCTCCTGAATATATTCAGGAGAAAACGCATACACCCTTTTTGGCCAAGCAAGCAAGCGGGCAATGCAAATCTGCACTACAAATAAGTATCACTTCCCAACGATCCAATGGGACATCCACAAAATGTGTAAAAACCAGAAAGGCAAGACAGGCCCTGGAGAACAGGGAGCATTGTTATGCTGATGGGCGGGATGTAAATTGCCAACTGCCTCACTGGAGGAGTGCATTGCGTTCCCTAAAACTAGTAAACAACAGAGCTACAGAGCCAAGGGCACTTCCAGTCTAGGGAATATACCTTGGGAAAACTGAAAATCAATAAGACAGGGCCACCCCCAAATTTAGGGCTGCACTGCTTACAAGAACCTCAACTTGGGTACACTTTAAATATCCCAGGAAATATAAAAATGGTTCAAAATACTGTGGTACTTATGTACGATGGAATATCCCTCAGCCATGAAATCAATGTCATAAGACCAGGAGCACCAAAGTGAGTTGATTTAGGTACGAAGATTCTAAGTGAAATAAGCCACACAGAAAAACAAACTTATCATAAGATATCGCTTATGAAGATCCTCTAAACATGGCTACACATGAACTGAGTTAGGAAAGAGAACAGAGTCTCACATTTAGAAAACACTCTTATGCCTGCTTAAGGGGAAAGGAGAGGTGGGGTGATGCATAAAACCAGAGTTTGATATAAGCACAGGTACCATTTCTAAAACCAACGGTGGAATAGAGAAGACCTACACCTTCCTCAGTGAAAGGGACTCAAAACACCATATTTCCCGCAGAGGAATAGATCTGACTAGTAAGAATCTTAAAACCTATGTATTGATATGTCTCTGTAAGGGAATCAAGTGTGTCTAGACTGGCATAAACATGGCAGTGAGAATCAGCTCAAACCCACTATAAAAAGGAATTTCAAAAACAAAACCAAAAAACAGGGAAATTCTTTCCATTACCTTCAGGGTCTCCGATGAAACCTGGAATGACCCTATCTACAATGACAGCTGGATGTGGCATAAGGCTGGACACTTGGGACTGAGAGGTTTTTTGAGATTGGGTGAGAAAATGCAGACCCTTTAAAGCAAAAATGCATGGCCCCCATTCCATGGGTCCCAACTCTCCATGTTGAAGGGAATATTACTACAGCTATAACATGTACGGGAAACCTAGGGAATGGACACACTGTGAATACAAAAGGTTTCTAAAACTGATCAAGTTGTCCCTCTCCTGGTGCTCCAGTATGACTTTCCAACTGCTTTACTATCAATCTCCCAACTTGGAGAGACAACCCGTTTAACCTCCTTGGTCGCACAGGTTGCCAATTTGGCAGAGGATGGAAGGCAAGAGGGAGAACCAATGAGAGAATAGCTGTTAGGCATTTGGACGGGCACATGTCACTCTAATTTCCCAGCAGGAAGAAGAATTAACCAAAGTCTCAGCCACCCACCGGGATCCAGTATAGGTCCTGAACCAAAATTTTGGACTTGCGTACAGCTCACAAAAAATGACTTGAAAAATGGAGCTCAGGGGCACAGCAATTCACAAACTGGCAGAGTAATAAAGGACAACTATCGTCCAAAAATCTGTTGAGTGTAGGCAACGACTCGGACTTGAAAGCGAGGCAGAATGGCAGGAAACAGATTTCAAGAGTTACGTTGGAATCGCCTTTAAAGCACAGGAAGAATGGCACAACTTCGACAATGACACACTGGGCCAAAAACGGTGTATGCGTTTTCTCCTGAATATATTCAGGAGAAAACGCATACGCCCTTTTTGGCCAAGCAAGCAAGCGGGCAATGCAAATCTGCACTACAACGAAGTATCACATCCCACAGGTCAAAATGGACATGCACAAAATGTGTAAAAACCAGAAAGGCCAGACAGGCCCTAGAGAACAGGGAGCCTTGTTATGCTGATGGTCAGGATGTAATTTGCCAACTGCCTCACTGGAGGTGTGCATTGCGTTCCCTAAAACAAGTAAACAACAGAGCTACAGAGCCAAGGGCACGTCCAGTCTAGGGAATATACCTTGGCCAAACTGAAGATCAATAAGACAGTGCCACCCCCAAATTAAGGGCTGCACTGCTTACAAGAACCTCAACTAGGATACACCTTAAATATCCCAGGAAATATAAAAATGGTTCCAAAAATTGTGGTACTTATGTACGATGGAATATCCCACAGCCATGAAATCAAAGTCATAAGACCAGGAGCAGCAAAGTGAGTGGATTCAGGTACAATGATTCTAAGTGAAATATTCACACAGAAAAAGAAACTTATCATAAGATATCACTTATGAAGATCCTGTAAACATGGCTACACATGAAGTGAGTTAGGAAAGAGAACAGATTCTCACATTTAGAAAACACTCTTATGCCTGATTAAGGGGGAAGGAGAGGTGGGGTGATGCATAAAACCAGAGTTTGACATAAGCACATGTACCATTTATAAAATCAACTTTGGAATAGTCAAGACCTACACCTTCCGCAGTGAAAGGGACTCAAAACCCCATATTTCCCGCAGAGGAATAGATCTGCCTAGTAAAAATCTTAAAACCTATGTATTGATATGTCTCCGTAAGGGAATCAAGTCTGTCTAGACTGGCATAAACATGGCAGCGAGAATCATCTCAAACCCACTATAAAAAGGAATTTCAAAAACAAAAGAAAAAAACAGGGAAATTCTTTGCAATTCCTTCAGGGTCTCTGATGAAACCTGGAATGACCCTATCTACAATGACAGCTGGAAGTGGCATAAGGCTGGACACTTGGGACTGAGAGGATTGGTGAGATTGGGAGAGCAATTGCAGACCCTTTAAAGCAAAAATGCATGGCCCCCATTCCATGGGTCCCAACTCTCCAGGTTGAAGGGAATATTACTACAGCTATAACATATACGGGAAACCTAGAGGATGGACACATTGCGAATACAAAAGGTTTCTCAATCTCAACGAATACTCTCTACCCTGCTGTTCCGGTTTGACTTTCCAACTGTTTTACTATCAATCTTCCAACTTGGAGAGACAGCCCCTTTAAGCTCCTGGTTCACACAGGTTGCCAATTTGGCAGAGGATGGAAGGCAAGAGTGAGAACCAATGAGAGAGTAGCTGTTAGGCATTTGGACAGGCATATGTCACTCTAATTTCCCAGCAGGAAGAATAATCAACCAAAATCTCAGCCACCCACCGGGAACCAGTATAGGTCCTGAACCAAAATTTTGGATTGCGTTCAGCTCACAAAAAACGAGTTGAAAAATGGAGCTCAGGGGCTCAGCAATTCACAAACTGGCAGAGTAATAAAGGACAACTATCGTCCAAAAATCTGTTGAGGGAAGGCAACGAGGCGGACTTGAAGGCGAGGCAGAATAGCAGGAAACAGATTTCAAGAGGTACGTTGGAATCGCCTTTATAGCACAGGAAGAGGGGCACAACTTCGACAATGATGCACTTGGCCTAAAAGGGCGTATGCTATTTCTCCTGAATATATTCAGGAGAAAACGCATATGTCCTTTTTGCCCAAGCAAGCAAGCGGGCAATGCAAATCTGCACTACAAAGAAGTATCACTTCCCACCAGTCAAAAGGGATATCCACAAAATGTGTAAAAACCAGAAAGGCAAGACAAGCCCTGGAGAACAGGGAGCCTTGTTATGCTGATGGGTGGGTTGTAAATTGCCAACTGCCTCACTGGAGGAGTGCATTGTGTTCCCTAAAACAAGTAAACAACAGAGCTTGTGAGCCAACGGCACTTACCGTCTAGGGAATATACCATGGGAAAACTGAAAATCAATAAGACAGAGCTACCCCTAAATTTAGGGCTGCACTGCTTACAAGAGCCTCAACTTGGGTACACCTTAAATATCCCAGGAAATATAAAAATGGTTCAAAAAATTGTGGTACTTATGTTTGATGGAATATCCCTCAGCCATGAAATCAATGTCATAAGACCAGGAGCAGCAAAGTGAGTGGATTCAGGTATGATGATTCTAAGTGAAATAAGTCACACAGAAAAAGAAACTTATCATAAGATATCACTTAGGATGATCCTGTAAACATGGCTACACATGAACTGAGTTAGGAAAGAGAACAGAGTCTCACATTTAGAAAACACTCTTATGCCTGCTTAAGGGGGAAGGAGAGGTGGGGTGATGCATAAAATCAGAGTCTGATATAAGCACAGGTACCGTTTCTAAAACCAACTTTGGAATAGAAAAGACCTACACCTTCCTCAGTGAAAGAGACTCAAAACCCCATATTTCCCGCAGAGGAATAGATCTGACTAGTAAGAATCTTAAAACCTATGTATTGATATGTCTCCGTAAGGTAATCAAGTGTGTCTAGACTGGCATAAACATGGCAGCGAGAATCAGCTCAAACCCACTATAAAAAGGAATTTCAAAAACAATAGCAAAAAACACGGAAACTCTTTACAATTCCTTCAGGGTCTCTGATGAAACCTGGAATGAACCTATCTACAATGACAGGTGGATGTGGCATAAGGCTGGACACTTGTGACTGAGAGGATTGGTGAGATTCGGTGAGCAAATGCAGACACTATAAAGCAAAAATGCATGGCCCCCATTCCATGGGTCCCAACTCTCCAGGTTGAAGGGAATATTACTACAGCTATAACATGTACGGGAAACCTAGAGAATGGACACACTGTTAATACAAAAGGTTTCTAAAATTCTACGAATAGTCCCTCTCCTGTTGCTCCGGTTTGACTTTCCAACTGCCTTACTATCAGTCTCCCAAGTTGGAGAGAAAGTCCCTTTAACCTCCTGGTTCGCACAGGTTGCCAATTTGGCAGAGGATGGAAGGGAAGAGGGAGAACCAATGAGAGAGTAGCTGTTAGGCATTTGGACGGGCACATGTCACTCTAATTTCCCGGCAGGAAGAAGAATTAACCAAACTCTCAGCCACCCACCGGGAACCAGTATAGGTCCTGAACCAAAATTTTGGACTTGCGTTCAGCTAACATAAAACGAGTTGAAAAATGGAGCTCAGGGGCTCAGCAATTCACAAACTGGCAGAGTAATAAAGGACAACTATCGTCCAAAAATCTGTTGAGGGAAGGCAACGTGGCGGACTTGAAAGCGAGGCAGAATGGCAGGAAACAGATTTCAAGAGGTACGTTGGAATCGCCTTTAAAGCACAGGAAGAGGGGCACAACTTCGACAATGATGCACTTGGCCAAAAAGGGCGTATGCGTTTTCTCCTGAATATATTCAGGAGAAAACGCATACGCCCTTTTTGGCCAAGCAAGCAAGCGGGCAATGCAAATCTGCACTACAAAGAAGTATCACTTCCCACCGTTCAAAAGGGACATCCCCAAAATGTGTAAAAACCAGAAAGGCAAGACAGGCCCTGGAGAAGAGGGAGCCTTGTTATGCTGATGGGCGGGATGTAAATTGCCAACTGCCTCACTGGAGGAGTGCATTGTGTTCCCTAAAACAAGTAAACAACAGAGCTACAGAGCCAAGGGCACTTCCCGTCTAGGGAATATACCTTGGGTAAACTGAAAATTAATAAGACAGAGCCACCCCCAAATTTAGGGCTGCACTGCTTACAAGAACCTCAACTTGGGTACACATTAAATATCCCAGGAAATATAAAAATGGTTCAAAAAATTGTGGTACTTATGTACGATGGAATATCACTCAGCCAAGTAATCAATGTCATAAGACCAGGAGCAGCAAAGTGAGTGGATTCAGCAACGATGATTCTAAGTGAAATAAGTCACACAGAAAAAGAAACTTATCATAAGATATCACTTATGATGATCCTATAAACATGGCTACACATAAATTGAGTTAGGCAAGAGAACAGAGTCTCACATTTAGAAAACACTCTTATGCCTGCTTAAGGTGGAGGAGAAGTGGGGCGATGCATAAAACCAGAGTTTGATATAAGCACATGTACCGTTTCTAAAACCAACTTTGGAATAGACAAGACCTACACCTTCCTCAGTGAAAGGGACTCAAAACCCCATATTTCCCGCAGAGGAATAGATCTGACTAGTAAAAATCTTAAAACCTATGTATTGATATGTCTCCATAAGGGAATCAAGTGTGTCTAGACTGGCATAAACATGGCAGCGAGAATTAGCTCAAACCCACTATAAAAAGGAATTTCAAAAACAAAACAAAAAACAGGGAAATTCTTTACAATTCCTTCAGGGTCTCTGATGAAACCTGGAATGACCCTATCTACAATGACAGCTGGATGTGGCATAAGGCTGGACACTTGGGACTGAGAGGATTGGTGAGATTGGATGAGGAAATGCAGAACCTATAAAGCAAAAATGCATGGCCCCCATTACATGGGTCCCAACTCTCCAGGTTAAAGGGAATATTACTACAGCTATAACATGTACGGCAAACCTAGAGAATGGACACACTGCGAATACAAAAGGTTTCTAAAACTCAACGAGTAGTCCCTCTCCTGGTACTCTGGTTTGACTTTCCAACTGCTTTACTATCAAACTCCCAACTTGGAGAGACAACCCTTTTAACCTCCTGGTTCGCACAGGTTGCCAATTTGGCAGAGGATGGAAGGGAAGAGGGAGGACCAATGAGAGAGTAGGTGTTAGGCATTTGGACGGGCACATGTCACTCTAATTTCCCGGCAGGAAGAAGAATTAACCACAGTCTCAGCCACCCACCGGGAACAAGTATAGGTCCTGAACCAAAATTTTGGACTTGCGTACAGCTCACAAAAAACGAGTTGAAAAATGGAGCTCAGGGGCACAGCAATTCACAAACTGGCAGAGTAATAAAGGACAACTATCGTCCAAAAACTCTGTTGAGGGAAGGCAGCAAGGCGGACTTGAAAGAGAGACAGAATAGCAGGAAACAGATTTCAAGAGGTACATTGGAATCGCCTTTAAAGCACAGGAAGAGGGGCACAACTTCGACAATGACGCACTTGGCCAAAAAGGGCGTATGCGTTTTCTCCTGAATATATTCAGGAGAAAACACATACGCCCTTTTTGGCCAAGCAAGCAAGCGGGCAATGCAAATCTGCACTACAAAGAAGTATCACTTCCCATCGGTCAAAAGGGACATCCACAAAATATATAAAACCAGAAAGGCAAGACAGGCCCTGGAGAACAGGGAGCCTTGTTATGCTGATGGGCGGGATGTAAATTGCCAACTCTCTAACTGGAGGAGTGCATTGCGTTCCCTAAAACAAGTAAACAACAGAGCTACAGAGCCAAGGGCACTTGCAGTCTAGGGAATATACCTTGGGAAAATTGAAAATCAATAAGACAGAGCCACCCCCAAATTTAGGGCTGCACTGCTTACAAGCACCTTAACTTGGGTACACCTTAATATCCCAGGAAATATAAAAATGGTTCAAAAAACTGTGGTATTTATGTACGATGGAATATCCCTCAGCCATGAAATCAATGTCATAAGACCAGGAGCAGCAAAGTGAGTGGATTCAGGTACGATGATTCTAAGTGAAATATGTCACACAGAAAAAGAAACTTATCATAAGATATCACTTATGAAGATCTTGTAAACATGGCTACACATGAACTGAGTTAGGAAAGAGAACAGAGTCTCACATTTAGGAAACACTCTTATGCCAGCTTAAGGGGAAAGGAAGCGGTGGGGTGATGCATAAAACCAGAGTTTGATATGAGCACAGGTACCATTTCTATAACCAACTGTGGAATAGACAAGACCTACAACTTCCTCAGTGAAAGGGACTCAAAACCCCATATTTCCCGTAGAGGAATAGATCTGACTAGTAAGAATCTTAAAACCTATGTATTGATATGTCTCTGTAAGGGAATCAAGTGTGTCTAGACTGGCATAAACATGGCAGCAAGAATCAGCTCAAAACCACTATAAAAAGGAATTTCAAAAACAAAACCAAAAAACTGGGAAATTCTTTACATTTCCTTCAGGGTCTCTGATGAAACCTGGAATGACCCTATCTACAATGAAAGCTGGATGTGGCATAAGGCTGGACACTTGGGACTGAGAGGATTGGTGAGATTGGGTGAGCAAATGCAGACCCTTTAAAGCAAAAATGCATGGCCCCCATTCCATGGGTCCCAACTCTCCATGTTGAAGGGAATATTACTACAGCTATAACATGTACGGGAAACCTAGAGAATGGACACACTGTGAATACAAAAGGTTTCTAAAACTCAACGAGTAGTCCCTCTCCTGGTGCTCCGCTTTGACTTTCCAACTGATTTACTATCAATCTCCCAACTTGGCGAAACAACCCCTTTAACCTCCTGGTTCGCACAGGTTGCCAATTTCGCAGAGGATGGAAGGGAAGAGGGAGAACCAATGAGAGAGTAGCTGTTAGGCATTTGGACGGGCACATGTCACTCTAATTTCCCGGCAGGAAGAAGAATTAACCACAGTCTCAGCCACCCACCGGGAACCAGTATAGGTCCTGAACCAAAATTTTGGACTTGCGTACAGCTCACAAAAAACGAGTTGAAAAATGGAGCTCAGGGGCACAGAAATTCACAAACTGGCAGAGTAATAAAGGACAACTATCGTCCAAAAAATCTGTTGAGGGAAGGCAGCGAGGCGGACTTGAAAGAGAGACAGAATAGCAGGAAACAGATTTCAAGAGGTACGTTGGAATCGCCTTTAAAGCACAGGAAGAGAGGCACAACTTCGACAATGACGCACTTGGCCAAAAAGGGCGTATGCGTTTTCGCCTGAATATATTCAGGAGAAAACGCATACGCCCTTTTTGGCCAAGCAAGCAAGCGGGCAATGCAAATCTGCACTACAAAGGAGTATCACTTTGCACCGGTCAAAAGGGACATACACAAAATGTGTAAAAACCAGAAAGGCAAGACAGGCCCTGGAGAAGAGGGAGACTTGTTATGCTGATGGGCAGGATGTAAATTGCCAACTGCCTCACTGGAGGAGTGCATTGTGTTCCCTAAAACAAGTAAACAACAGAGCTACAGAGCCATGGGCACTTCCAGTCTAGGGAATATACCTATGGAAAACTGAAAATCAATAAGACAGAGCCACCCCCAAATTTAGGGCTGCACTGCTTACAAGAACCTCAACTTGGGTACACCTTAAATATGCCAGGAAATATAAAAATGGTTCAAAAAACTGTGGTATTTATGTACGATGGAATATCCCTCAGCCATTAAATCAATGTCATAAGACCAGGAGCAGCAAAGTGAGTGGATTCAGGTACGATGATTCTAAGTGAAATAAGTCACACAGAAAAAGAAACTTATCATAAGATATCACTTATGAAGATCCTGTAAACATGGCTACACATGAACTGAGTTAGGAAAGAGAACAGAGTCTCACATTTAGAAAACACTCTTATGCCTGCTTAAGGGGAAAGGAGCGGTGGGGTGATGCATAAAACCAGAGTTTGATATAAGCACAGGAACCATTTCTATAACCAACTGTGGAATAGACAAGACCTACACCTTCCTCAGTGAAAGGGACTCAAAACCCCATATTTCCCGCAGAGGAATAGATCTGACTAGTAAGAATCTTAAAACCTATGTATTGATATGTCTCTGTAAGGGAATCAAGTGTGTCTAGACTGGCATAAAGATGGCAGCGAGAATCAGCTCAAACCCACTATAAAAAGGAATTTCAAAAACAAAACCAAAAAACAGCGAAATTCTTTACATTTCCTTCAGGGTCTCTGATGAAACCTGGAATGACCCTATCTACAATGACAGCTGGATGTGGCATAAGGCTGGACACTTGGGACTGAGAGGATTGGTGAGATTGGGTGAGCAAATGCAGACCCTTTAAAGCAAAAATGCATGGCCCCCATTCCATGGGTCCCAACTCTCCATGTTGAAGGGAATATTACTACAGCTATAACATGTACGGGAAACCTAGAGAATGGACACACTGTGAATACAAAAGGTTTCTAAAACTCAACGAGTAGTCCCTCTCCTGGTGCTCCGCTTTGACTTTCCAACTGATTTACTATCAATCTCCCAACTTGGCGAAACAACCCCTTTAACCTCCTGGTTCGCACAGGTTGCCAATTTCGCAGAGGATGGAAGGGAAGAGGGAGAACCAATGAGAGAGTAGCTGTTAGGCATTTGGACGGGCACATGTCACTCTAATTTCCCGGCAGGAAGAAGAATTAACCACAGTCTCAGCCACCCACCGGGAACCAGTATAGGTCCTGAACCAAAATTTTGGACTTGCGTACAGCTCACAAAAAACGAGTTGAAAAATGGAGCTCAGGGGCACAGAAATTCACAAACTGGCAGAGTAATAAAGGACAACTATCGTCCAAAAAATCTGTTGAGGGAAGGCAGCGAGGCGGACTTGAAAGAGAGACAGAATAGCAGGAAATAGATTTCAAGAGGTACGTTGGAATCGCCTTTAAAGCACAGGAAGAGAGGCACAACTTCGACAATGACGCACTTGGCCAAAAAGGGCGTATGCGTTTTCGCCTGAATATATTCAGGAGAAAACGCATACGCCCTTTTTGGCCAAGCAAGCAAGCGGGCAATGCAAATCTGCACTACAAAGGAGTATCACTTTGCACCGGTCAAAAGGGACATACACAAAATGTGTAAAAACCAGAAAGGCAAGACAGGCCCTGGAGAAGAGGGAGACTTGTTATGCTGATGGGCAGGATGTAAATTGCCAACTGCCTCACTGGAGGAGTGCATTGTGTTCCCTAAAACAAGTAAACAACAGAGCTACAGAGCCATGGGCACTTCCAGTCTAGGGAATATACCTATGGAAAACTGAAAATCAATAAGACAGAGCCACCCCCAAATTTAGGGCTGCACTGCTTACAAGAACCTCAACTTGGGTACACCTTAAATATGCCAGGAAATATAAAAATGGTTCAAAAAACTGTGGTATTTATGTACGATGGAATATCCCTCAGCCATTAAATCAATGTCATAAGACCAGGAGCAGCAAAGTGAGTGGATTCAGGTACGATGATTCTAAGTGAAATAAGTCACACAGAAAAAGAAACTTATCATAAGATATCACTTATGAAGATCCTGTAAACATGGCTACACATGAACTGAGTTAGGAAAGAGAACAGAGTCTCACATTTAGAAAACACTCTTATGCCTGCTTAAGGGGAAAGGAGCGGTGGGGTGATGCATAAAACCAGAGTTTGATATAAGCACAGGAACCATTTCTATAACCAACTGTGGAATAGACAAGACCTACACCTTCCTCAGTGAAAGGGACTCAAAACCCCATATTTCCCGCAGAGGAATAGATCTGACTAGTAAGAATCTTAAAACCTATGTATTGATATGTCTCTGTAAGGGAATCAAGTGTGTCTAGACTGGCATAAACATGGCAGCGAGAATCAGCTCAAACCCACTATAAAAAGGAATTTCAAAAACAAAACCAAAAAACAGGGAAATTCTTTACATTTCCTTCAGGGTCTCTGATGAAACCTGGAATGACCCTATCTACAATGACAGCTGGATGTGGCATAAGGCTGGACACTTGGGACTGAGAGGATTGGTGAGATTGGGTGAGCAAATGCAGACCCTTTAAAGCAAAAATGCATGGCCCCCATTCCATGGGTCCCAACTCTCCATGTTGAAGGGAATATTACTACCGCTATAACATGTACGGGAAACCTAGAGAATGGACACACTGTGAATACAAAAGGTTTCTAAAACTCAACGAGTAGTCCCTCTCCTGGTGCTCCGCTTTGACTTTCCAACTGATTTACTATCAATCTCCCAACTTGGCGAAACAACCCCTTTAACCTCCTGGTTCGCACAGGTTGCCAATTTCGCAGAGGATGGAAGGGAAGAGGGAGAACCAATGAGAGAGTAGCTGTTAGGCATTTGGACGGGCACATGTCACTCTAATTTCCCGGCAGGAAGAAGAATTAACCACAGTCTCAGCCACCCACCGGGAACCAGTATAGGTCCTGAACCAAAATTTTGGACTTGCGTACAGCTCACAAAAAACGAGTTGAAAAATGGAGCTCAGGGGCACAGCAATTCACAAACTGGCAGAGTAATAAAGGACAACTATCGTCCAAAAAATCTGTTGAGGGAAGGCAGTGAGGCGGACTTGAAAGAGAGACAGAATTGCAGGAAACAGATTTCAAGAGGTACGTTGGAATCGCCTTTAAAGCACAGGAAGAGAGGCACAACTTCGACAATGACGCACTTGGCCAAAAAGGGCGTATGCGTTTTCGCCTGAATATATTCAGGAGAAAACGCATACGCCCTTTTTGGCCAAGCAAGCAAGCGGGCAATGCAAATCTGCACTACAAAGGAGTATCACTTTGCACCGGTCAAAAGGGACATACACAAAATGTGTAAAAACCAGAAAGGCAAGACAGGCCCTGGAGAAGAGGGAGACTTGTTATGCTGATGGGCAGGATGTAAATTGCCAACTGCCTCACTGGAGGAGTGCATTGTGTTCCCTAAAACAAGTAAACAACAGAGCTACAGAGCCATGGGCACTTCCAGTCTAGGGAATATACCTATGGAAAACTGAAAATCAATAAGACAGAGCCACCCCCAAATTTAGGGCTGCACTGCTTACAAGAACCTCAACTTGGGTACACCTTAAATATGCCAGGAAATATAAAAATGGTTCAAAAAACTGTGGTATTTATGTACGATGGAATATCCCTCAGCCATTAAATCAATGTCATAAGACCAGGAGCAGCAAAGTGAGTGGATTCAGGTACGATGATTCTAAGTGAAATAAGTCACACAGAAAAAGAAACTTATCATAAGATATCACTTATGAAGATCCTGTAAACATGGCTACACATGAACTGAGTTAGGAAAGAGAACAGAGTCTCACATTTAGAAAACACTCTTATGCCTGCTTAAGGGGAAAGGAGCGGTGGGGTGATGCATAAAACCAGAGTTTGATATAAGCACAGGAACCATTTCTATAACCAACTGTGGAATAGACAAGACCTACACCTTCCTCAGTGAAAGGGACTCAAAACCCCATATTTCCCGCAGAGGAATAGATCTGACTAGTAAGAATCTTAAAACCTATGTATTGATATGTCTCTGTAAGGGAATCAAGTGTGTCTAGACTGGCATAAACATGGCAGCGAGAATCAGCTCAAACCCACTATAAAAAGGAATTTCAAAAACAAAACCAAAAAACAGGGAAATTCTTTACATTTCCTTCAGGGTCTCTGATGAAACCTGGAATGACCCTATCTACAATGACAGCTGGATGTGGCATAAGGCTGGACACTTGGGACTGAGAGGATTGGTGAGATTGGGTGAGCAAATGCAGACCCTTTAAAGCAAAAATGCATGGCCCCCATTCCATGGGTCCCAACTCTCCATGTTGAAGGGAATATTACTACAGCTATAACATGTACGGGAAACCTAGAGAATGGACACACTGTGAATACAAAAGGTTTCTAAAACTCAACGAGTAGTCCCTCTCCTGGTGCTCCGCTTTGACTTTCCAACTGATTTACTATCAATCTCCCAACTTGGCGAAACAACCCCTTTAACCTCCTGGTTCGCACAGGTTGCCAATTTCGCAGAGGATGGAAGGGAAGAGGGAGAACCAATGAGAGAGTAGCTGTTAGGCATTTGGACGGGCACATGTCACTCTAATTTCCCGGCAGGAAGAAGAATTAACCACAGTCTCAGCCACCCACCGGGAACCAGTATAGGTCCTGAACCAAAATTTTGGACTTGCGTACAGCTCACAAAAAACGAGTTGAAAAATGGAGCTCAGGGGCACAGCAATTCACAAACTGGCAGAGTAATAAAGGACAACTATCGTCCAAAAAATCTGTTGAGGGAAGGCAGCGAGGCGGACTTGAAAGAGAGACAGAATAGCAGGAAACAGATTTCAAGAGGCACGTTGGAATCGCCTTTAAAGCACAGGAAGAGAGGCACAACTTCGACAATGCCGCACTTGGCCAAAAAGGGCGTATGCGTTTTCGCCTGAATATATTCAGGAGAAAACGCATACGCCCTTTTTGGCCAAGCAAGCAAGCGGGCAATGCAAATCTGCACTACAAAGGAGTATCACTTTGCACCGGTCAAAAGGGACATACACAAAATGTGTAAAAACCAGAAAGGCAAGACAGGCCCTGGAGAAGAGGGAGACTTGTTATGCTGATGGGCAGGATGTAAATTGCCAACTGCCTCACTGGAGGAGTGCATTGTGTTCCCTAAAACAAGGAAACAACAGAGCTACAGAGCCATGGGCACTTCCAGTCTAGGGAATATACCTATGGAAAACTGAAAATCAATAAGACAGAGCCACCCCCAAATTTAGGGCTGCACTGCTTACAAGAACCTCAACTTGGGTACACCTTAAATATGCCAGGAAATATAAAAATGGTTCAAAAAACTGTGGTATTTATGTACGATGGAATATCCCTCAGCCATTAAATCAATGTCATAAGACCAGGAGCAGCAAAGTGAGTGGATTCAGGTACGATGATTCTAAGTGAAATAAGTCACACAGAAAAAGAAACTTATCATAAGATATCACTTATGAAGATCCTGTAAACATGGCTACACATGAACTGAGTTAGGAAAGAGAACAGAGTCTCACATTTAGAAAACACTCTTATGCCTGCTTAAGGGGAAAGGAGCGGTGGGGTGATGCATAAAACCAGAGTTTGATATAAGCACAGGAACCATTTCTATAACCAACTGTGGAATAGACAAGACCTACACCTTCCTCAGTGAAAGGGACTCAAAACCCCATATTTCCCGCAGAGGAATAGATCTGACTAGTAAGAATCTTAATACCTATGTATTGATATGTCTCTGTAAGGGAATCAAGTGTGTCTAGACTGGCATAAAGATGGCAGCGAGAATCAGCTCAAACCCACTATAAAAAGGAATTTCAAAAACAAAACCAAAAAACAGGGAAATTCTTTACATTTCCTTCAGGGTCTCTGATGAAACCTGGAATGACCCTATCTACAATGACAGCTGGATGTGGCATAAGGCTGGACACTTGGGACTGAGAGGATTGGTGAGATTGGGTGAGCAAATGCAGACCCTTTAAAGCAAAAATGCATGGCCCCCATTCCATGGGTCCCAACTCTCCATGTTGAAGGGAATATTACTACAGCTATAACATGTACGGGAAACCTAGAGAATGGACACACTGTGAATACAAAAGGTTTCTAAAACTCAACGAGTAGTCCCTCTCCTGGTGCTCTGCTTTGACTTTCCAACTGATTTACTATCAATCTCCCAACTTGGCGAAACAACCCCTTTAACCTCCTGGTTCGCACAGGTTGCCAATTTCGCAGAGGATGGAAGGGAAGAGGGAGAACCAATGAGAGAGTAGCTGTTAGGCATTTGGACGGGCACATGTCACTCTAATTTCCCGGCAGGAAGAAGAATTAACCACAGTCTCAGCCACCCACCGGGAACCAGTATAGGTCCTGAACCAAAATTTTGGACTTGCGTACAGCTCACAAAAAACGAGTTGAAAAATGGAGCTCAGGGGCACAGCAATTCACAAACTGGCAGAGTAATAAAGGACAACTATCGTCCAAAAAATCTGTTGAGGGAAGGCAGCGAGGCGGACTTGAAAGAGAGACAGAATAGCAGGAAACAGATTTCAAGAGGTACGTTGGAATCGCCTTTAAAGCACAGGAAGAGAGGCACAACTTCGACAATGACGCACTTGGCCAAAAAGGGCGTATGCGTTTTCGCCTGAATATATTCAGGAGAAAACGCATACGCCCTTTTTGGCCAAGCAAGCAAGCGGGCAATGCAAATCTGCACTACAAAGGAGTATCACTTTGCACCGGTCAAAAGGGACATACACAAACTGTGTAAAAACCAGAAAGGCAAGACAGGCCCTGGAGAAGAGGGAGCATTGTTATGCTGATGGGCAGGATGTAAATTGCCAACTGCCTCACTGGAGGAGTGCATTGTGTTCCCTAAAACAAGGAAACAACAGAGCTACAGAGCCATGGGCACTTCCAGTCTAGGGAATATACCTATGGAAAACTGAAAATCAATAAGACAGAGCCACCCCCAAATTTAGGGCTGCACTGCTTACAAGAACCTCAACTTGGGTACACCTTAAATATGCCAGGAAATATAAAAATGGTTCAAAAAACTGTGGTATTTATGTACGATGGAATATCCCTCAGCCATTAAATCAATGTCATAAGACCAGGAGCAGCAAAGTGAGTGGATTCAGGTACGATGATTCTAAGTGAAATAAGTCACACAGAAAAAGAAACTTATCATAAGATATCACTTATGAAGATCCTGTAAACATGGCTACACATGAACTGAGTTAGGAAAGAGAACAGAGTCTCACATTTAGAAAACACTCTTATGCCTGCTTAAGGGGAAAGGAGCGGTGGGGTGATGCATAAAACCAGAGTTTGATATAAGCACAGGAACCATTTCTATAACCAACTGTGGAATAGACAAGACCTACACCTTCCTCAGTGAAAGGGACTCAAAACCCCATATTTCCCGCAGAGGAATAGATCTGACTAGTAAGAATCTTAATACCTATGTATTGATATGTCTCTGTAAGGGAATCAAGTGTGTCTAGACTGGCATAAAGATGGCAGCGAGAATCAGCTCAAACCCACTATAAAAAGGAATTTCAAAAACAAAACCAAAAAACAGGGAAATTCTTTACATTTCCTTCAGGGTCTCTGATGAAACCTGGAATGACCCTATCTACAATGACAGCTGGATGTGGCATAAGGCTGGACACTTGGGACTGAGAGGATTGGTGAGATTGGGTGAGCAAATGCAGACCCTTTAAAGCAAAAATGCATGGCCCCCATTCCATGGGTCCCAACTCTCCATGTTGAAGGGAATATTACTACAGCTATAACATGTACGGGAAACCTAGAGAATGGACACACTGTGAATACAAAAGGTTTCTAAAACTCAACGAGTAGTCCCTCTCCTGGTGCTCTGCTTTGACTTTCCAACTGATTTACTATCAATCTCCCAACTTGGCGAAACAACCCCTTTAACCTCCTGGTTCGCACAGGTTGCCAATTTCGCAGAGGATGGAAGGGAAGAGGGAGAACCAATGAGAGAGTAGCTGTTAGGCATTTGGACGGGCACATGTCACTCTAATTTCCCGGCAGGAAGAAGAATTAACCACAGTCTCAGCCACCCACCGGGAACCAGTATAGGTCCTGAACCAAAATTTTGGACTTGCGTACAGCTCACAAAAAACGAGTTGAAAAATGGAGCTCAGGGGCACAGCAATTCACAAACTGGCAGAGTAATAAAGGACAACTATCGTCCAAAAAATCTGTTGAGGGAAGGCAGCGAGGCGGACTTGAAAGAGAGACAGAATAGCAGGAAACAGATTTCAAGAGGTACGTTGGAATCGCCTTTAAAGCACAGGAAGAGAGGCACAACTTCGACAATGACGCACTTGGCCAAAAAGGGCGTATGCGTTTTCGCCTGAATATATTCAGGAGAAAACGCATACGCCCTTTTTGGCCAAGCAAGCAAGCGGGCAATGCAAATCTGCACTACAAAGGAGTATCACTTCGCACCGGTCAAAAGGGACATACACAAACTGTGTAAAAACCAGAAAGGCAAGACAGGCCCTGGAGAAGAGGGAGCATTGTTATGCTGATGGGCAGGATGTAAACTGCCAACTGCCTCACTGGAGGAGTGCATTGTGTTCCCTAAAACAAGTAAACAACAGAGCTACAGAGCCATGGGCACTTCCAGTCTAGGGAATATACCTATGGAAAACTGAAAATCAATAAGACAGAGCCACCCCCAAATTTAGGGCTGCACTGCTTACAAGAACCTCAACTTGGGTACACCTTAAATATGCCAGGAAATATAAAAATGGTTCAAAAAACTGTGGTATTTATGTACGATGGAATATCCCTCAGCCATTAAATCAATGTCATAAGACCAGGAGCAGCAAAGTGAATGGATTCAGGTACGATGATTCTAAGTGAAATAAGTCACACAGAAAAAGAAACTTATCATAAGATATCACTTATGAAGATCCTGTAAACATGGCTACACATGAACTGAGTTAGGAAAGAGAACAGAGTCTCACATTTAGAAAACACTCTTATGCCTGCTTAAGGGGAAAGGAGCGGTGGGGTGATGCATAAAACCAGAGTTTGATATAAGCACAGGAACCATTTCTATAACAAACTGTGGAATAGACAAGACCTACACCTTCCTCAGTGAAAGGGACTCAAAACCCCATATTTCCCGCAGAGGAATAGATCTGACTAGTAAGAATCTTAAAACCTATGTATTGATATGTCTCTGTAAGGGAATCAAGTGTGTCTAGACTGGCATAAACATGGCAGCGAGAATCAGCTCAAACCCACTATAAAAAGGAATTTCAAAAACAAAACCAAAAAACAGGGAAATTCTTTACATTTCCTTCAGGGTCTCTGATGAAACCTGGAATGACCCTATCTACAATGACAGCTGGATGTGGCATAAGGCTGGACACTTGGGACTGAGAGGATTGGTGAGATTGGGTGAGCAAATGCAGACCCTTTAAAGCAAAAATGCATGGCCCCCATTCCATGGGTCCCAACTCTCCATGTTGAAGGGAATATTACTACAGCTATAACATGTACGGGAAACCTAGAGAATGGACACACTGTGAATACAAAAGGTTTCTAAAACTCAACGAGTAGTCCCTCTCCTGGTGCTCCGCTTTGACTTTCCAACTGATTTACTATCAATCTCCCAACTTGGCGAAACAACCCCTTTAACCTCCTGGTTCGCACAGGTTGCCAATTTCGCAGAGGATGGAAGGGAAGAGGGAGAACCAATGAGAGAGTAGCTGTTAGGCATTTGGACGGGCACATGTCACTCTAATTTCCCAGCAGGAAGAAGAATTAACCACAGTCTCAGCCACCCACCGGGAACCAGTATAGGTCCTGAACCAAAATTTTGGACTTGCGTACAGCTCACAAAAAACGAGTTGAAAAATGGAGCTCAGGGGCACAGCAATTCACAAACTGGCAGAGTAATAAAGGACAACTATCGTCCAAAAAATCTGTTGAGGGAAGGCAGCGAGGCAGACTTGAAAGAGAGACAGAATAGCAGGAAACAGATTTCAAGTGGTACGTTGGAATCGCCTTTAAAGCACAGGAAGAGAGGCACAACTTCGACAATGACGCACTTGGCCAAAAAGGGCGTATGCGTTTTCGCCTGAATATATTCAGGAGAAAACGCATACGCCCTTTTTGGCCAAGCAAGCAAGCGGGCAATGCAAATCTGCACTACAAAGGAGTATCACTTCGCACCGGTCAAAAGGGACATACACAAAATGTGTAAAAACCAGAAAGGCAAGACAGGCCCTGGAGAAGAGGGAGACTTGTTATGCTGATGGGCAGTATGTAAATTGCCAACTGCCTCACTGGAGGAGTGCATTGTGTTCCCTAAAACAAGTAAACAACAGAGCTACAGAGCCATGGGCACTTCCAGTCTAGGGAATATACCTATGGAAAACTGAAAATCAATAAGACAGAGCCACCCCCAAATTTAGGGCTGCACTGCTTACAAGAACCTCAACTTGGGTACACCTTAAATATGCCAGGAAATATAAAAATGGTTCAAAAAACTGTGGTATTTATGTACGATGGAATATCCCTCAGCCATTAAATCAATGTCATAAGACCAGGAGCAGCAAAGTGAGTGGATTCAGGTACGATGATTCTAAGTGAAATAAGTCACACAGAAAAAGAAACTTATCATAAGATATCACTTATGAAGATCCTGTAAACATGGCTACACATGAACTGAGTTAGGAAAGAGAACAGAGTCTCACATTTAGAAAACACTCTTATGCCTGCTTAAGGGGAAAGGAGCGGTGGGGTGATGCATAAAACCAGAGTTTGATATAAGCACAGGAACCATTTCTATAACCAACTGTGGAATAGACAAGACCTACACCTTCCTCAGTGAAAGGGACTCAAAACCCCATATTTCCCGCAGAGGAATAGATCTGACTAGTAAGAATCTTAAAACCTATGTATTGATATGTCTCTGTAAGGGAATCAAGTGTGTCTAGACTGGCATAAACATGGCAGCGAGAATCAGCTCAAACCCACTATAAAAAGGAATTTCAAAAACAAAACCAAAAAACAGGGAAATTCTTTACATTTCCTTCAGGGTCTCTGATGAAACCTGGAATGACCCTATCTACAATGACAGCTGGATGTGGCATAAGGCTGGACACTTGGGACTGAGAGGATTGGTGAGATTGGGTGAGCAAATGCAGACCCTTTAAAGCAAAAATGCATGGCCCCCATTCCATGGGTCCCAACTCTCCATGTTGAAGGGAATATTACTACAGCTATAACATGTACGGGAAACCTAGAGAATGGACACACTGTGAATACAAAAGGTTTCTAAAACTCAACGAGTAGTCCCTCTCCTGGTGCTCCGCTTTGACTTTCCAACTGATTTACTATCAATCTCCCAACTTGGCGAAACAACCCCTTTAACCTCCTGGTTCGCACAGGTTGCCAATTTCGCAGAGGATGGAAGGGAAGAGGGAGAACCAATGAGAGAGTAGCTGTTAGGCATTTGGACGGGCACATGTCACTCTAATTTCCCGGCAGGAAGAAGAATTAACCACAGTCTCAGCCACCCACCGGGAACCAGTATAGGTCCTGAACCAAAATTTTGGACTTGCGTACAGCTCACAAAAAACGAGTTGAAAAATGGAGCTCAGGGGCACAGAAATTCACAAACTGGCAGAGTAATAAAGGACAACTATCGTCCAAAAAATCTGTTGAGGGAAGGCAGCGAGGCGGACTTGAAAGAGAGACAGAATAGCAGGAAACAGATTTCAAGAGGTACGTTGGAATCGCCTTTAAAGCACAGGAAGAGAGGCACAACTTCGACAATGACGCACTTGGCCAAAAAGGGCGTATGCGTTTTCGCCTGAATATATTCAGGAGAAAACGCATACGCCCTTTTTGGCCAAGCAAGCAAGCGGGCAATGCAAATCTGCACTACAAAGGAGTATCACTTCGCACCGGTCAAAAGGGACATACACAAAATGTGTAAAAACCAGAAAGGCAAGACAGGCCCTGGAGAAGAGGGAGCCTTGTTATGCTGATGGGCAGGATGTAAACTGCCAACTGCCTCACTGGAGGAGTGCATTGTGTTCCCTAAAACAAGTAAACAACAGAGCTACAGAGCCATGGGCACTTCCAGTCTAGGGAATATACCTATGGAAAACTGAAAATCAATAAGACAGAGCCACCCCCAAATTTAGGGCTGCACTGCTTACAAGAACCTCAACTTGGGTACACCTTAAATATGCCAGGAAATATAAAAATGGTTCAAAAAACTGCGGTATTTATGTACGATGGAATATCCCTCAGCCATTAAATCAATGTCATAAGACCAGGAGCAGCAAAGTGAATGGATTCAGGTACGATGATTCTAAGTGAAATAAGTCACACAGAAAAAGAAACTTATCATAAGATATCACTTATGAAGATCCTGTAAACATGGCTACACATGAACTGAGTTAGGAAAGAGAACAGAGTCTCACATTTAGAAAACACTCTTATGCCTGCTTAAGGGGAAAGGAGCGGTGGGGTGATGCATAAAACCAGAGTTTGATATAAGCACAGGAACCATTTCTATAACCAACTGTGGAATAGACAAGACCTACACCTTCCTCAGTGAAAGGGACTCAAAACCCCATATTTCCCGCAGAGGAATAGATCTGACTAGTAAGAATCTTAAAACCTATGTATTGATATGTCTCTGTAAGGGAATCAAGTATGTCTAGACTGGCATAAACATGGCAGCGAGAATCAGCTCAAACCCACTATAAAAAGGAATTTCAAAAACAAAACCAAAAAACAGGGAAATTCTTTACATTTCCTTCAGGGTCTCTGATGAAACCTGGAATGACCCTATCTACAATGACAGCTGGATGTGGCATAAGGCTGGACACTTGGGACTGAGAGGATTGGTGAGATTGGGTGAGCAAATGCAGACCCTTTAAAGCAAAAATGCATGGCCCCCATTCCATGGGTCCCAACTCTCCATGTTGAAGGGAATATTACTACAGCTATAACATGTACGGGAAACCTAGAGAATGGACACACTGTGAATACAAAAGGTTTCTAAAACTCAACGAGTAGTCCCTCTCCTGGTGCTCCGCTTTGACTTTCCAACTGATTTACTATCAATCTCCCAACTTGGCGAAACAACCCCTTTAACCTCCTGGTTCGCACAGGTTGCCAATTTCGCAGAGGATGGAAGGGAAGAGGGAGAACCAATGAGAGAGTAGCTGTTAGGCATTTGGACGGGCACATGTCACTCTAATTTCCCGGCAGGAAGAAGAATTAACCACAGTCTCAGCCACCCACCGGGAACCAGTATAGGTCCTGAACCAAAATTTTGGACTTGCGTACAGCTCACAAAAAACGAGTTGAAAAATGGAGCTCAGGGGCACAGCAATTCACAAACTGGCAGAGTAATAAAGGACAACTATCGTCCAAAAAATCTGTTGAGGGAAGGCAGCGAGGCGGACTTGAAAGAGAGACAGAATAGCAGGAAACAGATTTCAAGAGGTACGTTGGAATCGCCTTTAAAGCACAGGAAGAGAGGCACAACTTCGACAATGACGCACTTGGCCAAAAAGGGCTTATGCGTTTTCGCCTGAATATATTCAGGAGAAAACGCATACGCCCTTTTTGGCCAAGCAAGCAAGCGGGCAATGCAAATCTGCACTACAAAGGAGTATCACTTCGCACCGGTCAAAAGGGACATACACAAAATGTGTAAAAACCAGAAAGGCAAGACAGGCCCTGGAGAAGAGGGAGCCTTGTTATGCTGATGGGCAGGATGTAAACTGCCAACTGCCTCACTGGAGGAGTGCATTGTGTTCCCTAAAACAAGTAAACAACAGAGCTACAGAGCCATGGGCACTTCCAGTCTAGGGAATATACCTATGGAAAACTGAAAATCAATAAGACAGAGCCACCCCCAAATTTAGGGCTGCACTGCTTACAAGAACCTCAACTTGGGTACACCTTAAATATGCCAGGAAATATAAAAATGGTTCAAAAAACTGTGGTATTTATGTACGATGGAATATCCCTCAGCCATTAAATCAATGTCATAAGACCAGGAGCAGCAAAGTGAATGGATTCAGGTACGATGATTCTAAGTGAAATAAGTCACACAGAAAAAGAAACTTATCATAAGATATCACTTATGAAGATCCTGTAAACATGGCTAAACATGAACTGAGTTAGGAAAGAGAACAGAGTCTCACATTTAGAAAACACTCTTATGCCTGCTTAAGGGGAAAGGAGCGGTGGGGTGATGCATAAAACCAGAGTTTGATATAAGCACAGGAACCATTTCTATAACCAACTGTGGAATAGACAAGACCTACACCTTCCTCAGTGAAAGGGACTCAAAACCCCATATTTCCCGCAGAGGAATAGATCTGACTAGTAAGAATCTTAAAACCTATGTATTGATATGTCTCTGTAAGGGAATCAAGTGTGTCTAGACTGGCATAAACATGGCAGCGAGAATCAGCTCAAACCCACTATAAAAAGGAATTTCAAAAACAAAACCAAAAAACAGGGAAATTCTTTACATTTCCTTCAGGGTCTCTGATGAAACCTGGAATGACCCTATCTACAATGACAGCTGGATGTGGCATAAGGCTGGACACTTGGGACTGAGAGGATTGGTGAGATTGGGTGAGCAAATGCAGACCCTTTAAAGCAAAAATGCATGGCCCCCATTCCATGGGTCCCAACTCTCCATGTTGAAGGGAATATTACTACAGCTATAACATGTACGGGAAACCTAGAGAATGGACACACTGTGAATACAAAAGGTTTCTAAAACTCAACGAGTAGTGCCTCTCCTGGTGCTCCGCTTTGACTTTCCAACTGATTTACTATCAATCTCCCAACTTGGTGAAACAACCCCTTTAACCTCCTGGTTCGCACAGGTTGCCAATTTCGCAGAGGATGGAAGGGAAGAGGGAGAACCAATGAGAGAGTAGCTGTTAGGCATTTGGACGGGCACATGTCACTCTAATTTCCCGGCAGGAAGAAGAATTAACCACAGTCTCAGCCACCCACCGGGAACCAGTATAGGTCCTGAACCAAAATTTTGGACTTGCGTACAGCTCACAAAAAACGAGTTGAAAAATGGAGCTCAGGGGCACAGAAATTCACAAACTGGCAGAGTAATAAAGGACAACTATCGTCCAAAAAATCTGTTGAGGGAAGGCAGCGAGGCGGACTTGAAAGAGAGACAGAATAGCAGGAAACAGATTTCAAGAGGTACGTTGGAATCGCCTTTAAAGCACAGGAAGAGAGGCACAACTTCGACAATGACGCACTTGGCCAAAAAGGGCGTATGCGTTTTCGCCTGAATATATTCAGGAGAAAACGCATACGCCCTTTTTGGCCAAGCAAGCAAGCGGGCAATGCAAATCTGCACTACAAAGGAGTATCACTTTGCACCGGTCAAAAGGGACATACACAAAATGTGTAAAAACCAGAAAGGCAAGACAGGCCCTGGAGAAGAGGGAGACTTGTTATGCTGATGGGCAGGATGTAAATTGCCAACTGCCTCACTGGAGGAGTGCATTGTGTTCCCTAAAACAAGTAAACAACAGAGCTACAGAGCCATGGGCACTTCCAGTCTAGGGAATATACCTATGGAAAACTGAAAATCAATAAGACAGAGCCACCCCCAAATTTAGGGCTGCACTGCTTACAAGAACCTCAACTTGGGTACACCTTAAATATGCCAGGAAATATAAAAATGGTTCAAAAAACTGTGGTATTTATGTACGATGGAATATCCCTCAGCCATTAAATCAATGTCATAAGACCAGGAGCAGCAAAGTGAGTGGATTCAGGTACGATGATTCTAAGTGAAATAAGTCACACAGAAAAAGAAACTTATCATAAGATATCACTTATGAAGATCCTGTAAACATGGCTACACATGAACTGAGTTAGGAAAGAGAACAGAGTCTCACATTTAGAAAACACTCTTATGCCTGCTTAAGGGGAAAGGAGCGGTGGGGTGATGCATAAAACCAGAGTTTGATATAAGCACAGGAACCATTTCTATAACCAACTGTGGAATAGACAAGACCTACACCTTCCTCAGTGAAAGGGACTCAAAACCCCATATTTCCCGCAGAGGAATAGATCTGACTAGTAAGAATCTTAAAACCTATGTATTGATATGTCTCTGTAAGGGAATCAAGTGTGTCTAGACTGGCATAAACATGGCAGCGAGAATCAGCTCAAACCCACTATAAAAAGGAATTTCAAAAACAAAACCAAAAAACAGGGAAATTCTTTACATTTCCTTCAGGGTCTCTGATGAAACCTGGAATGACCCTATCTACAATGACAGCTGGATGTGGCATAAGGCTGGACACTTGGGACTGAGAGGATTGGTGAGATTGGGTGAGCAAATGCAGACCCTTTAAAGCAAAAATGCATGGCCCCCATTCCATGGGTCCCAACTCTCCATGTTGAAGGGAATATTACTACAGCTATAACATGTACGGGAAACCTAGAGAATGGACACACTGTGAATACAAAAGGTTTCTAAAACTCAACGAGTAGTCCCTCTCCTGGTGCTCCGCTTTGACTTTCCAACTGATTTACTATCAATCTCCCAACTTGGCGAAACAACCCCTTTAACCTCCTGGTTCGCACAGGTTGCCAATTTCGCAGAGGATGGAAGGGAAGAGGGAGAACCAATGAGAGAGTAGCTGTTAGGCATTTGGACGGGCACATGTCACTCTAATTTCCCGGCAGGAAGAAGAATTAACCACAGTCTCAGCCACCCACCGGGAACCAGTATAGGTCCTGAACCAAAATTTTGGACTTGCGTACAGCTCACAAAAAACGAGTTGAAAAATGGAGCTCAGGGGCACAGAAATTCACAAACTGGCAGAGTAATAAAGGACAACTATCGTCCAAAAAATCTGTTGAGGGAAGGCAGCGAGGCGGACTTGAAAGAGAGACAGAATAGCAGGAAACAGATTTCAAGAGGTACGTTGGAATCGCCTTTAAAGCACAGGAAGAGAGGCACAATTTCGACAATGACGCACTTGGCCAAAAAGGGCGTATGCGTTTTCGCCTGAATATATTCAGGAGAAAACGCATACGCCCTTTTTGGCCAAGCAAGCAAGCGGGCAATGCAAATCTGCACTACAAAGGAGTATCACTTTGCACCGGTCAAAAGGGACATACACAAAATGTGTAAAAACCAGAAAGGCAAGACAGGCCCTGGAGAAGAGGGAGACTTGTTATGCTGATGGGCAGGATGTAAATTGCCAACTGCCTCACTGGAGGAGTGCATTGTGTTCCCTAAAACAAGTAAACAACAGAGCTACAGAGCCATGGGCACTTCCAGTCTAGGGAATATACCTATGGAAAACTGAAAATCAATAAGACAGAGCCACCCCCAAATTTAGGGCTGCACTGCTTACAAGAACCTCAACTTGGGTACACCTTAAATATGCCAGGAAATATAAAAATGGTTCAAAAAACTGTGGTATTTATGTACGATGGAATATCCCTCAGCCATTAAATCAATGTCATAAGACCAGGAGCAGCAAAGTGAGTGGATTCAGGTACGATGATTCTAAGTGAAATAAGTCACACAGAAAAAGAAACTTATCATAAGATATCACTTATGAAGATCCTGTAAACATGGCTACACATGAACTGAGTTAGGAAAGAGAACAGAGTCTCACATTTAGAAAACACTCTTATGCCTGCTTAAGGGGAAAGGAGCGGTGGGGTGATGCATAAAACCAGAGTTTGATATAAGCACAGGAACCATTTCTATAACCAACTGTGGAATAGACAAGACCTACACCTTCCTCAGTGAAAGGGACTCAAAACCCCATATTTCCCGCAGAGGAATAGATCTGACTAGTAAGAATCTTAAAACCTATGTATTGATATGTCTCTGTAAGGGAATCAAGTGTGTCTAGACTGGCATAAACATGGCAGCGAGAATCAGCTCAAACCCACTATAAAAAGGAATTTCAAAAACAAAACCAAAAAACAGGGAAATTCTTTACATTTCCTTCAGGGTCTCTGATGAAACCTGGAATGACCCTATCTACAATGACAGCTGGATGTGGCATAAGGCTGGACACTTGGGACTGAGAGGATTGGTGAGATTGGGTGAGCAAATGCAGACCCTTTAAAGCAAAAATGCATGGCCCCCATTCCATGGGTCCCAACTCTCCATGTTGAAGGGAATATTACTACAGCTATAACATGTACGGGAAACCTAGAGAATGGACACACTGTGAATACAAAAGGTTTCTAAAACTCAACGAGTAGTCCCTCTCCTGGTGCTCCGCTTTGACTTTCCAACTGATTTACTATCAATCTCCCAACTTGGCGAAACAACCCCTTTAACCTCCTGGTTCGCACAGGTTGCCAATTTCGCAGAGGATGGAAGGGAAGAGGGAGAACCAATGAGAGAGTAGCTGTTAGGCATTTGGACGGGCACATGTCACTCTAATTTCCCGGCAGGAAGAAGAATTAACCACAGTCTCAGCCACCCACCGGGAACCAGTATAGGTCCTGAACCAAAATTTTGGACTTGCGTACAGCTCACAAAAAACGAGTTGAAAAATGGAGCTCAGGGGCACAGCAATTCACAAACTGGCAGAGTAATAAAGGACAACTATCGTCCAAAAAATCTGTTGAGGGAAGGCAGCGAGGCGGACTTGAAAGAGAGACAGAATAGCAGGAAACAGATTTCAAGAGGTACGTTGGAATCGCCTTTAAAGCACAGGAAGAGAGGCACAACTTCGACAATGACGCACTTGGCCAAAAAGGGCGTATGCGTTTTCGCCTGAATATATTCAGGAGAAAACGCATACGCCCTTTTTGGCCAAGCAAGCAAGCGGGCAATGCAAATCTGCACTACAAAGGAGTATCACTTCGCACCGGTCAAAAGGGACATACACAAAATGTGTAAAAACCAGAAAGGCAAGACAGGCCCTGGAGAAGAGGGAGCCTTGTTATGCTGATGGGCAGGATGTAAACTGCCAACTGCCTCACTGGATGAGTGCATTGTGTTCCCTAAAACAAGTAAACAACAGAGCTACAGAGCCATGGGCACTTCCAGTCTAGGGAATATACCTATGGAAAACTGAAAATCAATAAGACAGAGCCACCCCCAAATTTAGGGCTGCACTGCTTACAAGAACCTCAACTTGGGTACACCTTAAATATGCCAGGAAATATAAAAATGGTTCAAAAAACTGTGGTATTTATGTACGATGGAATATCCCTCAGCCATTAAATCAATGTCATAAGACCAGGAGCAGCAAAGTGAATGGATTCAGGTACGATGATTCTAAGTGAAATAAGTCACACAGAAAAAGAAACTTATCATAAGATATCACTTATGAAGATCCTGTAAACATGGCTACACATGAACTGAGTTAGGAAAGAGAACAGAGTCTCACATTTAGAAAACACTCTTATGCCTGCTTAAGGGGAAAGGAGCGGTGGGGTGATGCATAAAACCAGAGTTTGATATAAGCACAGGAACCATTTCTATAACCAACTGTGGAATAGACAAGACCTACACCTTCCTCAGTGAAAGGGACTCAAAACCCCATATTTCCCGCAGAGGAATAGATCTGACTAGTAAGAATCTTAAAACCTATGTATTGATATGTCTCTGTAAGGGAATCAAGTGTGTCTAGACTGGCATAAACATGGCAGCGAGAATCAGCTCAAACCCACTATAAAAAGGAATTTCAAAAACAAAACCAAAAAACAGGGAAATTCTTTACATTTCCTTCAGGGTCTCTGATGAAACCTGGAATGACCCTATCTACAATGACAGCTGGATGTGGCATAAGGCTGGACACTTGGGACTGAGAGGATTGGTGAGATTGGGTGAGCAAATGCAGACCCTGTAAAGCAAAAATGCATGGCCCACATTCCATGGGTCCCAACTCTCCATGTTGAAGGGAATATTACTACAGCTATAACATGTACGGGAAACCTAGAGAATGGACACACTGTGAATACAAAAGGTTTCTAAAACTCAACGAGTAGTCCCTCTCCTGGTGCTCCGCTTTGACTTTCCAACTGATTTACTATCAATCTCCCAACTTGGCGAAACAACCCCTTTAACCTCCTGGTTCGCACAGGTTGCCAATTTCGCAGAGGATGGAAGGGAAGAGGGAGAACCAATGAGAGAGTAGCTGTTAGGCATTTGGACGGGCACATGTCACTCTAATTTCCCGGCAGGAAGAAGAATTAACCACAGTCTCAGCCACCCACCGGGAAACAGTATAGGTCCTGAACCAAAATTTTGGACTTGCGTACAGCTCACAAAAAACGAGTTGAAAAATGGAGCTCAGGGGCACAGCAATTCACAAACTGGCAGAGTAATAAAGGACAACTATCGTCCAAAAAATCTGTTGAGGGAAGGCAGCGAGGCGGACTTGAAAGAGAGACAGAATAGCAGGAAACAGATTTCAAGAGGTACGTTGGAATCGCCTTTAAAGCACAGGAAGAGAGGCACAACTTTGACAATGACGCACTTGGCCAAAAAGGGCGTATGCGTTTTCGCCTGAATATATTCAGGAGAAAACGCATACGCGCTTTTTGGCCAAGCAAGCAAGCAGGCAATGCAAATCTGCACTACAAAGGAGTATCACTTCGCACCGGTCAAAAGGGACATACACAAAATGTGTAAAAACCAGAAAGGCAAGACAGGCCCTGGAGAAGAGGGAGCCTTGTTATGCTGATGGGCAGGATGTAAACTGCCAACTGCCTCACTGGAGGAGTGCATTGTGTTCCCTAAAACAAGTAAACAACAGAGCTACAGAGCCATGGGCACATCCAGTCTAGGGAATATACCTATGGAAAACTGAAAATCAATAAGACAGTGCCACCCCCAAATTTAGGGCTGCACTGCTTACAAGAACCTCAACTTGGGTACACCTTAAATATGCCAGGAAATATAAAAATGGTTCAAAAAACTGTGGTATTTATGTACGATGGAATATCCCTCAGCCATTAAATCAATGTCATAAGACCAGGAGCAGCAAAGTGAATGGATTCAGGTACGATGATTCTAAGTGAAATAAGTCACACAGAAAAAGAAACTTATCATAAGATATCACTTATGAAGATCCTGTAAACATGGCTACACATGAACTGAGTTAGGAAAGAGAACAGAGTCTCACATTTAGAAAACACTCTTATGCCTGCTTAAGGGGAAAGGAGCGGTGGGGTGATGCATAAAACCAGAGTTTGATATAAGCACAGGAACCATTTCTATAACCAACTGTGGAATAGACAAGACCTACACCTTCCTCAGTGAAAGGGACTCAAAACCCCATATTTCCCTCAGAGGAATAGATCTGACTAGTAAGAATCTTAAAACCTATGTATTGATATGTCTCTGTAAGGGAATCAAGTGTGTCTAGACTGGAATAAACATGGCAGCGAGAATCAGCTCAAACCCACTATAAAAAGGAATTTCAAATACAAAACCAAAAAACAGGGAAATTCTTTACATTTCCTTCAGGGTCTCTGATGAAACCTGGAATGACCCTATCTACAATGACAGCTGGATGTGGCATAAGGCTGGACACTTGGGACTGAGAGGATTGGTGAGATTGGGTGAGCAAATGCAGACCCTTTAAAGCAAAAATGCATGGCCCCCATTCCATGGGTCCCAACTCTCCATGTTGAAGGGAATATTACTACAGCTATAACATGTACGGGAAACCTAGAGAATGGACACACTGTGAATACAAAAGGTTTCTAAAACTCAACGAGTAGTCCCTCTCCTGGTGCTCCGCTTTGACTTTCCAACTGATTTACTATCAATCTCCCAACTTGGCGAAACAACCCCTTTAACCTCCTGGTTCGCACAGGTTGCCAATTTCGCAGAGGATGGAAGGGAAGAGGGAGAACCAATGAGAGAGTAGCTGTTAGGCATTTGGACGGGCACATGTCACTCTAATTTCCCGGCAGGAAGAAGAATTAACCACAGTCTCAGCCACCCACCGGGAACCAGTATAGGTCCTGAACCAAAATTTTGGACTTGCGTACAGCTCACAAAAAACGAGTTGAAAAATGGAGCTCAGGGGCACAGCAATTCACAAACTGGCAGAGTAATAAAGGACAACTATCGTCCAAAAAATCTGTTGAGGGAAGGCAGCGAGGCGGACTTGAAAGAGAGACAGAATAGCAGGAAACAGATTTCAAGAGGTACGTTGGAATCGCCTTTAAAGCACAGGAAGAGAGGCACAACTTCGACAATGACGCACTTGGCCAAAAAGGGCGTATGCGTTTTCGCCTGAATATATTCAGGAGAAAACGCATATGCCCTTTTTGGCCAAGCAAGCAAGCGGGCAATGCAAATCTGCACTACAAAGGAGTATCACTTCGCACCGGTCAAAAGGGACATACACAAAATGTGTAAAAACCAGAAAGGCAAGACAGGCCCTGGAGAAGAGGGAGCCTTGTTATGCTGATGGGCAGGATGTAAACTGCCAACTGCCTCACTGGATGAGTGCATTGTGTTCCCTAAAACAAGTAAACAACAGAGCTACAGAGCCATGGGCACTTCCAGTCTAGGGAATATACCTATGGAAAACTGAAAATCAATAAGACAGAGCCACCCCCAAATTTAGGGCTGCACTGCTTACAAGAACCTCAACTTGGGTACACCTTAAATATGCCAGGAAATATAAAAATGGTTCAAAAAACTGTGGTATTTATGTACGATGGAATATCCCTCAGCCATTAAATCAATGTCATAAGACCAGGAGCAGCAAAGTGAATGGATTCAGGTACGATGATTCTAAGTGAAATAAGTCACACAGAAAAAGAAACTTATCATAAGATATCACTTATGAAGATCCTGTAAACATGGCTACACATGAACTGAGTTAGGAAAGAGAACAGAGTCTCACATTTAGAAAACACTCTTATGCCTGCTTAAGGGGAAAGGAGCGGTGGGGTGATGCATAAAACCAGAGTTTGATATAAGCACAGGAACCATTTCTATAACCAACTGTGGAATAGACAAGACCTACACCTTCCTCAGTGAAAGGGACTCAAAACCCCATATTTCCCGCAGAGGAATAGATCTGACTAGTAAGAATCTTAAAACCTATGTATTGATATGTCTCTGTAAGGGAATCAAGTGTGTCTAGACTGGCATAAACATGGCAGCGAGAATCAGCTCAAACCCACTATAAAAAGGAATTTCAAAAACAAAACCAAAAAACAGGGAAATTCTTTACATTTCCTTCAGGGTCTCTGATGAAACCTGGAATGACCCTATCTACAATGACAGCTGGATGTGGCATAAGGCTGGACACTTGGGACTGAGAGGATTGGTGAGATTGGGTGAGCAAATGCAGACCCTGTAAAGCAAAAATGCATGGCCCACATTCCATGGGTCCCAACTCTCCATGTTGAAGGGAATATTACTACAGCTATAACATGTACGGGAAACCTAGAGAATGGACACACTGTGAATACAAAAGGTTTCTAAAACTCAACGAGTAGTCCCTCTCCTGGTGCTCCGCTTTGACTTTCCAACTGATTTACTATCAATCTCCCAACTTGGCGAAACAACCCCTTTAACCTCCTGGTTCGCACAGGTTGCCAATTTCGCAGAGGATGGAAGGGAAGAGGGAGAACCAATGAGAGAGTAGCTGTTAGGCATTTGGACGGGCACATGTCACTCTAATTTCCCGGCAGGAAGAAGAATTAACCACAGTCTCAGCCACCCACCGGGAACCAGTATAGGTCCTGAACCAAAATTTTGGACTTGCGTACAGCTCACAAAAAACGAGTTGAAAAATGGAGCTCAGGGGCACAGCAATTCACAAACTGGCAGAGTAATAAAGGACAACTATCGTCCAAAAAATCTGTTGAGGGAAGGCAGCGAGGCGGACTTGAAAGAGAGACAGAATAGCAGGAAACAGATTTCAAGAGGTACGTTGGAATCGCCTTTAAAGCACAGGAAGAGAGGCACAACTTTGACAATGACGCACTTGGCCAAAAAGGGCGTATGCGTTTTCGCCTGAATATATTCAGGAGAAAACGCATACGCCCTTTTTGGCCAAGCAAGCAAGCGGGCAATGCAAATCTGCACTACAAAGGAGTATCACTTCGCACCGGTCAAAAGGGACATACACAAAATGTGTAAAAACCAGAAAGGCAAGACAGGCCCTGGAGAAGAGGGAGCCTTGTTATGCTGATGGGCAGGATGTAAACTGCCAACTGCCTCACTGGAGGAGTGCATTGTGTTCCCTAAAACAAGTAAACAACAGAGCTACAGAGCCATGGGCACATCCAGTCTAGGGAATATACCTATGGAAAACTGAAAATCAATAAGACAGTGCCACCCCCAAATTTAGGGCTGCACTGCTTACAAGAACCTCAACTTGGGTACACCTTAAATATGCCAGGAAATATAAAAATGGTTCAAAAAACTGTGGTATTTATGTACGATGGAATATCCCTCAGCCATTAAATCAATGTCATAAGACCAGGAGCAGCAAAGTGAATGGATTCAGGTACGATGATTCTAAGTGAAATAAGTCACACAGAAAAAGAAACTTATCATAAGATATCACTTATGAAGATCCTGTAAACATGGCTACACATGAACTGAGTTAGGAAAGAGAACAGAGTCTCACATTTAGAAAACACTCTTATGCCTGCTTAAGGGGAAAGGAGCGGTGGGGTGATGCATAAAACCAGAGTTTGATATAAGCACAGGAACCATTTCTATAACCAACTGTGGAATAGACAAGACCTACACCTTCCTCAGTGAAAGGGACTCAAAACCCCATATTTCCCTCAGAGGAATAGATCTGACTAGTAAGAATCTTAAAACCTATGTATTGATATGTCTCTGTAAGGGAATCAAGTGTGTCTAGACTGGCATAAACATGGCAGCGAGAATCAGCTCAAACCCACTATAAAAAGGAATTTCAAATACAAAACCAAAAAACAGGGAAATTCTTTACATTTCCTTCAGGGTCTCTGATGAAACCTGGAATGACCCTATCTACAATGACAGCTGGATGTGGCATAAGGCTGGACACTTGGGACTGAGAGGATTGGTGAGATTGGGTGAGCAAATGCAGACCCTTTAAAGCAAAAATGCATGGCCCCCATTCCATGGGTCCCAACTCTCCATGTTGAAGGGAATATTACTACAGCTATAACATGTACGGGAAACCTAGAGAATGGACACACTGTGAATACAAAAGGTTTCTAAAACTCAACGAGTAGTCCCTCTCCTGGTGCTCCGCTTTGACTTTCCAACTGATTTACTATCAATCTCCCAACTTGGCGAAACAACCCCTTTAACCTCCTGGTTCGCACAGGTTGCCAATTTCGCAGAGGATGGAAGGGAAGAGGGAGAACCAATGAGAGAGTAGCTGTTAGGCATTTGGACGGGCACATGTCACTCTAATTTCCCGGCAGGAAGAAGAATTAACCACAGTCTCAGCCACCCACCGGGAACCAGTATAGGTCCTGAACCAAAATTTTGGACTTGCGTACAGCTCACAAAAAACGAGTTGAAAAATGGAGCTCAGGGGCACAGCAATTCACAAACTGGCAGAGTAATAAAGGACAACTATCGTCCAAAAAATCTGTTGAGGGAAGGCAGCAAGGCGGACTTGAAAGAGAGACAGAATAGCAGGAAACAGATTTCAAGAGGTACGTTGGAATCGCCTTTAAAGCACAGGAAGAGAGGCACAACTTCGACAATGACGCACTTGGCCAAAAAGGGCGTATGCGTTTTCGCCTGAATATATTCAGGAGAAAACGCATACGCCCTTTTTGGCCAAGCAAGCAAGCGGGCAATGCAAATCTGCACTACAAAGGAGTATCACTTCGCACCGGTCAAAAGGGACATACACAAAATGTGTAAAAACCAGAAAGGCAAGACAGGCCCTGGAGAAGAGGGAGCCTTCTTATGCTGATGGGCAGGATGTAAATTGCCAACTGCCTCACTGGAGGAGTGCATTGTGTTCCCTAAAACAAGTAAACAACAGAGCTACAGAGCATTGGGTACTTCCAGTCTAGGGAATATACCTATGGAAAACTGAAAATCAATAAGACAGAGCCACCCCCAAATTTCGGGCTGCACTGCTTACAAGAACCTCAACTTGGGTACACATTAAATATGCCAGGAAATATAAAAATGGTTCAAAAAACTGTGGTATTTATGTACGATGGAATATCCCTCAGCCATTAAATCAATGTCATAAGACCAGGAGCAGCAAAGTGAATGGATTCAGGTACGATGATTCTAAGTGAAATAACTCACACAGAAAAAGAAACTTATCATAAGATATCACTTATGAAGATCTGTAAACATGGCTACACATGAACTGAGTTAGGAAAGAGAACAGAGTCTCACATTTAGAAAACACTCTTATGCCTGCTTAAGGGGAAAGGAGCGGTGGGGTGATGCATAAAACCAGAGTTTGATATAAGCACAGGAACCATTTCTATAACCAACTGTGGAATAGACAAGACCTACACCTTCCTCAGTGAAAGGGACTCAAAACCCCATATTTCCCGCAGAGGAATAGATCTGACTAGTAAGAATCTTAAAACCTATGTATTGATATGTCTCTGTAAGGGAATCAAGTGTGTCTAGACTGGCATAAACATGGCAGCGAGAATCAGCTCAAACCCACTATAAAAAGGAATTTCATAAACAAAACCAAAAAACAGGGAAATTCTTTACATTTCCTTCAGGGACTCTGATGAAACCCGGAATGACCCTATCTACAATGACAGCTGGATGTGGCATAAGCCTGGACACTTGGGAGTGAGAGGATTGGTGAGATTGGGTGAGCAAATGCAGACCCTTTAAAGCAAAAATGCATGGCCCCCATTCCATGGGTCCCAACTCTCCATGTTGAAGGGAATATTACTACAGCTATAACATGTACGGGAAACCTAGAGAATGGACACACTGTGAATACAAAAGGTTTCTAAAACTCAACGAGTAGTCCCTCTCCTGGTGCTCCGCTTTGACTTTCCAACTGATTTACTATCAATCTCCCAACTTGGCGAAACAACCCCTTTAACCTCCTGGTTCGCACAGGTTGCCAATTTCGCAGAGGATGGAAGGGAAGAGGGAGAACCAATGAGAGAGTAGCTGTTAGGCATTTGGACGGGCACATGTCACTCTAATTTCCCGGCAGGAAGAAGAATTAACCACAGTCTCAGCCACCCACCGGGAACCAGTATAGGTCCTGAACCAAAATTTTGGACTTGCGTACAGCTCACAAAAAACGAGTTGAAAAATGGAGCTCAGGGGCACAGCAATTCACAAACTGGCAGAGTAATAAAGGACAACTATCGTCCAAAAAATCTGTTGAGGGAAGGCAGCGAGGCAGACTTGAAAGAGAGACAGAATAGCAGGAAACAGATTTCAAGAGGTACGTTGGAATCGCCTTTAAAGCACAGGAAGAGAGGCACAACTTCGACAATGACGCACTTGGCCAAAAAGGGCGTATGCGTTTTCGCCTGAATATATTCAGGAGAAAACGCATACGCCCTTTTTGGCCAAGCAAGCAAGCGGGCAATGCAAATCTGCACTACAAAGGAGTATCACTTTGCACCGGTCAAAAGGGACATACACAAAATGTGTAAAAACCAGAAAGGCAAGACAGGCCCTGGAGAAGAGGGAGCCTTGTTATGCTGATGGGCAGGATGTAAATTGCCAACTGCCTCACTGGAGGAGTGCATTGTGTTCCCTAAAACAAGTAAACAACAGAGCTACAGAGCCATGGGCACTTCCAGTCTAGGGAATATACCTATGGAAAACTGAAAATCAATAAGACAGAGCCACCCCCAAATTTAGGGCTGCACTGCTTACAAGAACCTCAACTTGGGTACACCTTAAATATGCCAGGAAATATAAAAATGGTTCAAAAAACTGTGGTATTTATGTACGATGGAATATCCCTCAGCCATTAAATCAATGTCATAAGACCAGGAGCAGCAAAGTGAGTGGATTCAGGTACGATGATTCTAAGTGAAATAAGTCACACAGAAAAAGAAACTTATCATAAGATATCACTTATGAAGATCCTGTAAACATGGCTACACATGAACTGAGTTAGGAAAGAGAACAGAGTCTCACATTTAGAAAACACTCTTATGCCTGCTTAAGGGGAAAGGAGCGGTGGGGTGATGCATAAAACCAGAGTTTGATATAAGCACAGGAACCATTTCTATAACCAACTGTGGAATAGACAAGACCTACACCTTCCTCAGTGAAAGGGACTCAAAACCCCATATTTCCCGCAGAGGAATAGATCTGACTAGTAAGAATCTTAAAACCTATGTATTGATATGTCTCTGTAAGGGAATCAAGTGTGTCTAGACTGGCATAAACATGGCAGCGAGAATCAGCTCAAACCCACTATAAAAAGGAATTTCAAAAACAAAACCAAAAAACAGGGAAATTCTTTACATTTCCTTCAGGGTCTCTGATGAAACCTGGAATGACCCTATCTACAATGACAGCTGGATGTGGCATAAGGCTGGACACTTGGGACTGAGAGGATTGGTGAGATTGGGTGAGCAAATGCAGACCCTTTAAAGCAAAAATGCATGGCCCCCATTCCATGGGTCCCAACTCTCCATGTTGAAGGGAATATTACTACAGCTATAACATGTACGGGAAACCTAGAGAATGGACACACTGTGAATACAAAAGGTTTCTAAAACTCAACGAGTAGTCCCTCTCCTGGTGCTCCGCTTTGACTTTCCAACTGATTTACTATCAATCTCCCAACTTGGCGAAACAACCCCTTTAACCTCCTGGTTCGCACAGGTTGCCAATTTCGCAGAGGATGGAAGGGAAGAGGGAGAAGCAATGAGAGAGTAGCTGTTAGGCATTTGGACGGGCACATGTCACTCTAATTTCCCGGCAGGAAGAAGAATTAACCACAGTCTCAGCCACCCACCGGGAACCAGTATAGGTCCTGAACCAAAATTTTGGACTTGCGTACAGCTCACAAAAAACGAGTTGAAAAATGGAGCTCAGGGGCACAGCAATTCACAAACTGGCAGAGTAATAAAGGACAACTATCGTCCAAAAAATCTGTTGAGGGAAGGCAGCGAGGCGGACTTGAAACAGAGACAGAATAGCAGGAAACAGATTTCAAGAGGTACGTTGGAATCGCCTTTAAAGCACAGGAAGAGAGGCACAACTTCGACAATGACGCACTTGGCCAAAAAGGGCGTATGCGTTTTCGCCTGAATATATTCAGGAGAAAACGCATACGCCCTTTTTGGCCAAGCAAGCAAGCGGGCAATGCAAATCTGCACTACAAAGGAGTATCACTTCGCACCGGTCAAAAGGGACATACACAAAATGTGTAAAAACCAGAAAGGCAAGACAGGCCCTGGAGAAGAGGGAGCCTTGTTATGCTGATGGGCAGGATGTAAACTGCCAACTGCCTCACTGGATGAGTGCATTGTGTTCCCTAAAACAAGTAAACAACAGAGCTACAGAGCCATGGGCACTTCCAGTCTAGGGAATATACCTATGGAAAACTGAAAATCAATAAGACAGAGCCACCCCCAAATTTAGGGCTGCACTGCTTACAAGAACCTCAACTTGGGTACACCTTAAATATGCCAGGAAATATAAAAATGGTTCAAAAAACTGTGGTATTTATGTACGATGGAATATCCCTCAGCCATTAAATCAATGTCATAAGACCAGGAGCAGCAAAGTGAATGGATTCAGGTACGATGATTCTAAGTGAAATAAGTCACACAGAAAAAGAAACTTATCATAAGATATCACTTATGAAGATCCTGTAAACATGGCTACACATGAACTGAGTTAGGAAAGAGAACAGAGTCTCACATTTAGAAAACACTCTTATGCCTGCTTAAGGGGAAAGGAGCGGTGGGGTGATGCATAAAACCAGAGTTTGATATAAGCACAGGAACCATTTCTATAACCAACTGTGGAATAGACAAGACCTACACCTTCCTCAGTGAAAGGGACTCAAAACCCCATATTTCCCGCAGAGGAATAGATCTGACTAGTAAGAATCTTAAAACCTATGTATTGATATGTCTCTGTAAGGGAATCAAGTGTGTCTAGACTGGCATAAACATGGCAGCGAGAATCAGCTCAAACCCACTATAAAAAGGAATTTCAAAAACAAAACCAAAAAACAGGGAAATTCTTTACATTTCCTTCAGGGTCTCTGATGAAACCTGGAATGACCCTATCTACAATGACAGCTGGATGTGGCATAAGGCTGGACACTTGGGACTGAGAGGATTGGTGAGATTGGGTGAGCAAATGCAGACCCTTTAAAGCAAAAATGCATGGCCCCCATTCCATGGGTCCCAACTCTCCATGTTGAAGGGAATATTACTACAGCTATAACATGTACGGGAAACCTAGAGAATGGACACACTGTGAATACAAAAGGTTTCTAAAACTCAACGAGTAGTCCCTCTCCTGGTGCTCCGCTTTGACTTTCCAACTGATTTACTATCAATCTCCCAACTTGGCGAAACAACCCCTTTAACCTCCTGGTTCGCACAGGTTGCCAATTTCGCAGAGGATGGAAGGGAAGAGGGAGAACCAATGAGAGAGTAGCTGTTAGGCATTTGGACGGGCACATGTCACTCTAATTTCCCGGCAGGAAGAAGAATTAACCACAGTCTCAGCCACCCACCGGGAACCAGTATAGGTCCTGAACCAAAATTTTGGACTTGCGTACAGCTCACAAAAAACGAGTTGAAAAATGGAGCTCAGGGGCACAGCAATTCACAAACTGGCAGAGTAATAAAGGACAACTATCGTCCAAAAAATCTGTTGAGGGAAGGCAGCGAGGCGGACATGAAACAGAGACAGAATAGCAGGAAACAGATTTCAAGAGGTACGTTGGAATCGCCTTTAAAGCACAGGAAGAGAGGCACAACTTCGACAATGACGCACTTGGCCAAAAAGGGCGTATGCGTTTTCGCCTGAATATATTCAGGAGAAAACGCATACGCCCTTTTTGGCCAAGCAAGCAAGCGGGCAATGCAAATCTGCACTACAAAGGAGTATCACTTCGCACCGGTCAAAAGGGACATACACAAAATGTGTAAAAACCAGAAAGGCAAGACAGGCCCTGGAGAAGAGGGAGCCTTGTTATGCTGATGGGCAGGATGTAAACTGCCAACTGCCTCACTGGATGAGTGCATTGTGTTCCCTAAAACAAGTAAACAACAGAGCTACAGAGCCATGGGCACTTCCAGTCTAGGGAATATACCTATGGAAAACTGAAAATCAATAAGACAGAGCCACCCCCAAATTTAGGGCTGCACTGCTTACAAGAACCTCAACTTGGGTACACCTTAAATATGCCAGGAAATATAAAAATGGTTCAAAAAACTGTGGTATTTATGTACGATGGAATATCCCTCAGCCATTAAATCAATGTCATAAGACCAGGAGCAGCAAAGTGAATGGATTCAGGTACGATGATTGTAAGTGAAATAAGTCACACAGAAAAAGAAACTTATCATAAGATATCACTTATGAAGATCCTGTAAACATGGCTACACATGAACTGAGTTAGGAAAGAGAACAGAGTCTCACATTTAGAAAACACTCTTATGCCTGTATAAGGGGAAAGGAGCGGTGGGGTGATGCATAAAACCAGTGTTTGATATAAGCACAGGTACCATTTCTATAACCAACTGTGCAATAGAGAAGACCTACACCTTCCTCAGTGAAAGGGACTCAAAACCCCATATTTTCCGCAGAGGAATAGATCTGACTAGTAAGAATCTTAAAACCTATGTATTGATATGTCTCTGTAAGGGAATCAAGTGTGTCTAGACTGGCATAAACATGGCAGCGAGAATCAGCTCAAACCCACTATAAAAAGGAATTTCAAAAACAAAACCAAAAAACTGGGAAATTCTTTACATTTCCTTCAGGGTCTCTGATGAAACCTGGAATGACCCTATCTACAATGAAAGCTGGATGTGGCATAAGGCTGGACACTTGGGACTGAGAGGATTGGTGAGATTGGGTGAGCAAATGCAGACCCTTTAAAGCAAAAATGCATGGCCCCCATTCCATGGGTCCCAACTCTCCATGTTGAAGGGAATATTACTACAGCTATAACATGTACGGGAAACCTAGAGAATGGACACACTGTGAATACAAAAGGTTTCTAAAACTCAACGAGTAGTCCCTCTCCTGGTGCTCCGCTTTGACTTTCCAACTGATTTACTATCAATCTCCCAACTTGGCGAAACAACCCCTTTAACCTCCTGGTTCGCACAGGTTGCCAATTTCGCAGAGGATGGAAGGGAAGAGGGAGAACCAATGAGAGAGTAGCTGTTAGGCATTTGGACGGGCACATGTCACTCTAATTTCCCGGCAGGAAGAAGAATTAACCACAGTCTCAGCCACCCACCGGGAACCAGTATAGGTCCTGAACCAAAATTTTGGACTTGCGTACAGCTCACAAAAAACGAGTTGAAAAATGGAGCTCAGGGGCACAGCAATTCACAAACTGGCAGAGTAATAAAGGACAACTATCGTCCAAAAATCTGTTGAGGGAAGGCAACGAGGCGGACTTCAAAGCGAGGCAGAATAGCAGGAAACAGATTTCAATAGGTACGTTGGAATCGTCTTTAAAGCACAGGAAGAGGGGCACAACTTCGACAATGACGCACTTGGCCAAAAAGGGCGTATGCGTTTTCGCCTGAATATATTCAGGAGAAAACGCATACGCCCTTTTTGGCCAAGCACGCAAGCGGGCAATGCAAATCTGCTCTACAAAGAAGTATCACTTCCCACCGGTCAAAAGGGACATCCACAAATGTGTAAAAACCAGAAAGGCAAGACAGGCCCTTGAGAACAGGGAGCCTTGTTATGCTGATGGGCGGGATGTAAATTGCCAACTGCCTCACTGGAGGAGTGCATTGCGTTCCCTAAAACAAGTAAACAACAGAGCTACAGAGCCAAGGTCACTTCCAGTCTAGGGAATATACTTTGGGAAAAATGACAATCAATAAGACAGAGCCACCACCAAATTTAGGGCTGCACTGCTTACAAGAACCTCAACTTGGGTACACCTTAAATATCCCACGAAATATAAAAATGGTTCAAAAAACTGTGGTATTTATGTACGATGGAATATCCCTCAGCCATGAAATCAATGTCATAAGAACAGGAGCAGCAAAGTGAGTGGATTCAGGTACGATGATACTAAGTGAAATAAGTCACACAGAAAAAGAAACTTATCATAAGATATCACTTATGAATATCCTGTAAACATGGCTACACATGAACTGAGTTAGGAAAGAGAACAGAGTCTCACAATTAGAAAACACTCTTATGCCTGCTTAAGGGGAAAGGAGAGGTGGGGTGATGCATAAAACCAGAGTTTGATATAAGCACAGGTACCATTTCTATAACCAACTGTGCAATAGAGAAGACCTACACCTTCCTCAGTGAAAGGGACTCAAAACCCCATATTTCCCGCAGAGGAATAGATCTGACTAGTAAGAATCTTAAAACCTATGTATTGATATGTCTCTGTAAGGGAATCAAGTGTGTCTAGACTGGCATAAACATGGCAGCGAGAATCAGCTCAAACCCACTATAAAAAGGAATTTCAAAAACAAAACCAAAAAACAGGGAAATTCTTTACATTTCCTTCAGGGACTCTGATGAAACCTGGAATGACCCTATCTACAATGACAGCTGGATGTGGCATAAGGCTGAACACTTGGGAGTGAGAGGATTGGTGAGATTGGGTGAGCAAATGCAGACCCTTTAAAGCAAAAATGCATGGCCCCCATTCCATGGGTCCCAACTCTCCATGTTGAAGGGAATATTACTACAGCTATAACATGTACGGGAAACCTAGAGAATGGACACACTGTGAATACAAAAGGTTTCTAAAACTCAACGAGTAGTCCCTCTCCTGGTGCTCCGCTTTGACTTTCCAACTGATTTACTATCAATCTCCCAACTTGGCGAAACAACCCCTTTAACCTCCTGGTTCGCACAGGTTGCCAATTTCGCAGAGGATGGAAGGGAAGAGGGAGAACCAATGAGAGAGTAGCTGTTAGGCATTTGGACGGGCACATGTCACTCTAATTTCCCGGCAGGAAGAAGAATTAACCACAGTCTCAGCCACCCACCGGGAACCAGTATAGGTCCTGAACCAAAATTTTGGACTTGCGTACAGCTCACAAAAAACGAGTTGAAAAATGGAGCTCAGGGGCACAGCAATTCACAAACTGGCAGAGTAATAAAGGACAACTATCGTCCAAAAAATCTGTGGAGGGAAGGCAGCGAGGCGGACTTGAAAGAGAGACAGAATAGCAGGAAACAGATTTCAAGAGGTACGTTGGAATTGCCTTTAAAGCACAGGAAGAGAGGCACAACTTCGACAATGACGCACTTGGCCAAAAAGGGCGTATGCGTTTTCGCCTGAATATATTCAGGAGAAAACGCATACGCCCTTTTTGGCCAAGCAAGCAAGCGGGCAATGCAAATCTGCACTACAAAGGAGTATCACTTCGCACCGGTCAAAAGGGACATACACAAAATGTGTAAAAACCAGAAAGGCAAGACAGGCCCTGGAGAAGAGGGAGCCTTGTTATGCTGATGGGCAGGATGTAAACTGCCAACTGCCTCACTGGAGGAGTGCATTGTGTTCCCTAAAACAAGTAAACAACAGAGCTACAGAGCCATGGGCACTTCCAGTCTAGGGAATATACCTATGGAAAACTGAAAATCAATAAGACAGAGCCACCCCCAAATTTAGGGCTGCACTGCTTAGAAGAACCTCAACTTGGGTACACCTTAAATATGCCAGGAAATATAAAAATGGTTCAAAAAACTGTGGTATTTATGTACGATGGAATATCCCTCAGCCATTAAATCAATGTCATAAGACCAGGAGCAGCAAAGTAAATGGATTCAGGTACGATGATTCTAAGTGAAATAAGTCACACAGAAAAAGAAACTTATCATAAGATATCACTTATGAAGATCCTGTAAACATGGCTACACATGAACTGAGTTAGGAAAGAGAACAGAGTCTCACATTTAGAAAACACTCTTATGCCTGCTTAAGGGGAAAGGAGAGGTGGGGTGATGCATAAAACCAGAGTTTGATATAAGCACAGGAACCATTTCTATAACCAACTGTGGAATAGACAAGACCTACACCTTCCTCAGTGAAAGGGACTCAAAACCCCATATTTCCCGCAGAGGAATAGATCTGACTAGTAAGAATCTTAAAACCTATGTATTGATATGTCTCTGTAAGGGAATCAAGTGTGTCTAGACTGGCATAAACATGGCAGCGAGAATCAGCTCAAACCCACTATAAAAAGGAATTTCAAAAACAAAACCAAAAAACAGGGAAATTCTTTACATTTCCTTCAGGGTCTCTGATGAAACCTGGAATGACCCTATCTACAATGACAGCTGGATGTGGCATAAGGCTGGACACTTGGGACTGAGAGGATTGGTGAGATTGGGTGAGCAAATGCAGACCCTTTAAAGCAAAAATGCATGGCCCCCATTCCATGGGTCCCAACTCTCCATGTTGAAGGGAATATTACTACAGCTATAACATGTACGGGAAACCTAGAGAATGGACACACTGTGAATACAAAAGGTTTCTAAAGCTCAACGAGTAGTCCCTCTCCTGGTGCTCCGCTTTGATTTTCCAACTGATTTACTATCAATCTCCCAACTTGGCGAAACAACCCCTTTAACCTCCTGGTTCGCACAGGTTGCCAATTTCGCAGAGGATGGAAGGGAAGAGGGAGAACCAATGAGAGAGTAGCTGTTAGGCATTTGGACGGGCACATGTCACTCTAATTTCCCGGCACGAAGAAGAATTAACCACAGTCTCAGCCACCCACCGGGAACCAGTATAGGTCCTGAACCAAAATTTTGGACTTGCGTACAGCTCACAAAAAACGAGTTGAAAAATGGAGCTCAGGGGCACAGCAATTCACAAACTGGCAGAGTAATAAAGGACAACTATCGTCCAAAAAATCTGTTGAGGGAAGGCAGCGAGGCGGACTTGAAAGAGAGACAGAATAGCAGGAAACAGATTTCAAGAGGTACGTTGGAATCGCCTTTAAAGCACAGGAAGAGAGGCACAACTTCGACAATGACGCACTTGGCCAAAAAGAGCGTATGCGTTTTCGCCTGAATATATTCAGGAGAAAACGCATACGCCCTTTTTGGCCAAGCAAGCAAGCGGGCAATGCAAATCTGCACTACAAAGGAGTATCACTTCGCACCGGTCAAAAGGGACATACACAAAATGTGTAAAAACCAGAAAGGCAAGACAGGCCCTGGAGAAGAGGGAGCCTTGTTATGCTGATGGGCAGGATGTAAATTGCCAACTGCCTCACTGGAGGAGTGCATTGTGTTCCCTAAAACAAGTAAACAACAGAGCTACAGAGCCATGTGTACTTCCAGTCTAGGGAATATACCTATGGAAAACTGAAAATCAATAAGACAGAGCCACCCCCAAATTTAGGGCTGCACTGCTTACAAGAACCTCAACTTGGGTACACCTTAAATATGCCAGGAAATATAAAAATGGTTCAAAAAACTGTGGTATTTATGTACGATGGAATATCCCTCAGCCATTAAATCAATGTCATAAGACCAGGAGCAGCAAAGTGAGTGGATTCAGGTACGATGATTGTAAGTGAAATAAGTCACACAGAAAAAGAAACTTATCATAAGATATCACATATGAAGATCCTGTAAACATGGCTACACATGAACTGAGTTAGGAAAGAGAACAGAGTCTCACATTTAGAAAACACTCTTATGCCTGTATAAGGGGAAAGGAGCGGTGGGGTGATGCATAAAACCAGTGTTTGATATAAGCACAGGTACCATTTCTATAACCAACTGTGCAATAGAGAAGACCTACACCTTCCTCAGTGAAAGGGACTCAAAACCCCATATTTTCCGCAGAGGAATAGATCTGACTAGTAAGAATCTTAAAACCTATGTATTGATATGTCTCTGTAAGGGAATCAAGTGTGTCTAGACTGGCATAAACATGGCAGCGAGAATCAGCTCAAACCCACTATAAAAAGGAATTTCAAAAACAAAACCAAAAAACTGGGAAATTCTTTACATTTCCTTCAGGGTCTCTGATGAAACCTGGAATGACCCTATCTACAATGAAAGCTGGATGTGGCATAAGGCTGGACACTTGGGCCTGAGAGGATTGGTGAGATTGGGTGAGCAAATGCAGACCCTTTAAAGCAAAAATGCATGGCCCCCATTCCATGGGTCCCAACTCTCCATGTTGAAGGGAATATTACTACAGCTATAACATGTACGGGAAACCTAGAGAATGGACACACTGTGAATACAAAAGGTTTCTAAAACTCAACGAGTAGTCCCTCTCCTGGTGCTCCGCTTTGACTTTCCAACTGATTTACTATCAATCTCCCAACTTGGCGAAACAACCCCTTTAACCTCCTGGTTCGCACAGGTTGCCAATTTCGCAGAGGATGGAAGGGAAGAGGGAGAACCAATGAGAGAGTAGCTGTTAGGCATTTGGACGGGCACATGTCACTCTAATTTCCCGGCAGGAAGAAGAATTAACCACAGTCTCAGCCACCCACCGGGAACCAGTATAGGTCCTGAACCAAAATTTTGGACTTGCGTACAGCTCACAAAAAACGAGTTGAAAAATGGAGCTCAGGGGCACAGCAATTCACAAACTGGCAGAGTAATAAAGGACAACTATCGTCCAAAAAATCTGTGGAGTGAAGGCAGCGAGGCGGACTTGAAAGAGAGACAGAATAGCAGGAAACAGATTTCAAGAGGTACGTTGGAATTGCCTTTAAAGCACAGGAAGAGAGGCACAACTTCGACAATGACGCACTTGGCCAAAAAGGGCGTATGCGTTTTCGCCTGAATATATTCAGGAGAAAACGCATACGCCCTTTTTGGCCAAGCAAGCAAGCGGGCAATGCAAATCTGCACTACAAAGGAGTATCACTTCGCACCGGTCAAAAGGGACATACACAAAATGTGTAAAAACCAGAAAGGCAAGACAGGCCCTGGAGAAGAGGGAGCCTTGTTATGCTGATGGGCAGGATGTAAACTGCCAACTGCCTCACTGGAGGAGTGCATTGTGTTCCCTAAAACAAGTAAACAACAGAGCTACAGAGCCATGGGCACTTCCAGTCTAGGGAATATACCTATGGAAAACTGAAAATCAATAAGACAGAGCCACCCCCAAATTTAGGGCTGCACTGCTTAGAAGAACCTCAACTTGGGTACACCTTAAATATGCCAGGAAATATAAAAATGGTTCAAAAAACTGTGGTATTTATGTACGATGGAATATCCCTCAGCCATTAAATCAATGTCATAAGACCAGGAGCAGCAAAGTAAATGGATTCAGGTACGATGATTCTAAGTGAAATAAGTCACACAGAAAAAGAAACTTATCATAAGATATCACTTATGAAGATCCTGTAAACATGGCTACACATGAACTGAGTTAGGAAAGAGAACAGAGTCTCACATTTAGAAAACACTCTTATGCCTGCTTAAGGGGAAAGGAGCGGTGGGGTGATGCATAAAACCAGAGTTTGATATAAGCACAGGAACCATTTCTATAACCAACTGTGGAATAGACAAGACCTACACCTTCCTCAGTGAAAGGGACTCAAAACCCCATATTTCCCGCAGAGGAATAGATCTGACTAGTAAGAATCTTAAAACCAATGTATTGATATGTCTCTGTAAGGGAATCAAGTGTGTCTAGACTGGCATAAACATGGCAGCGAGAATCAGCTCAAACCCACTATAAAAAGGAATTTCAAAAACAAAACCAAAAAACAGGGAAATTCTTTACATTTCCTTCAGGGTCTCTGATGAAACCTGGAATGACCCTATCTACAATGACAGCTGGATGTGGCATAAGGCTGGACACTTGGGACTGAGAGGATTGGTGAGATTGGGTGAGCAAATGCAGACCCTTTAAAGCAAAAATGCATGGCCCCCATTCCATGGGTCCCAACTCTCCATGTTGAAGGGAATATTACTACAGCTATAACATGTACGGGAAACCTAGAGAATGGACACACTGTGAATACAAAAGGTTTCTAAAGCTCAACGAGTAGTCCCTCTCCTGGTGCTCCGCTTTGATTTTCCAACTGATTTACTATCAATCTCCCAACTTGGCGAAACAACCCCTTTAACCTCCTGGTTCGCACAGGTTGCCAATTTCGCAGAGGATGGAAGGGAAGAGGGAGAACCAATGAGAGAGTAGCTGTTAGGCATTTGGACGGGCACATGTCACTCTAATTTCCCGGCAGGAAGAAGAATTAACCACAGTCTCAGCCACCCACCGGGAACCAGTATAGGTCCTGAACCAAAATTTTGGACTTGCGTACAGCTCACAAAAAACGAGTTGAAAAATGGAGCTCAGGGGCACAGCAATTCACAAACTGGCAGAGTAATAAAGGACAACTATCGTCCAAAAAATCTGTTGAGGGAAGGCAGCGAGGCGGACTTGAAAGAGAGACAGAATAGCAGGAAACAGATTTCAAGAGGTACGTTGGAATCGCCTTTAAAGCACAGGAAGAGAGGCACAACTTCGACAATGACGCACTTGGCCAAAAAGGGCGTATGCGTTTTCGCCTGAATATATTCAGGAGAAAACGCATACGCCCTTTTTGGCCAAGCAAGCAAGCGGGCAATGCAAATCTGCACTACAAAGGAGTATCACTTCGCACCGGTCAAAAGGGACATACACAAAATGTGTAAAAACCAGAAAGGCAAGACAGGCCCTGGAGAAGAGGGAGCCTTGTTATGCTGATGGGCAGGATGTAAATTGCCAACTGCCTCACTGGAGGAGTGCATTGTGTTCCCTAAAACAAGTAAACAACAGAGCTACAGAGCCATGTGTACTTCCAGTCTAGGGAATATACCTATGGAAAACTGAAAATCAATAAGACAGAGCCACCCCCAAATTTAGGGCTGCACTGCTTACAAGAACCTCAACTTGGGTACACCTTAAATATGCCAGGAAATATAAAAATGGTTCAAAAAACTGTGGTATTTATGTACGATGGAATATCCCTCAGCCATGAAATCAATGTCATAAGACCAGGAGCAGCAAAGTGAGTGGATTCAGGTACGATGATTGTAAGTGAAATAAGTCACACAGAAAAAGAAACTTATCATAAGATATCACTTATGAAGATCCTGTAAACATGGCTACACATGAACTGAGTTAGGAAAGAGAACAGAGTCTCACATTTAGAAAACACTCTTATGCCTGTATAAGGGGAAAGGAGCGGTGGGGTGATGCATAAAACCAGTGTTTGATATAAGCACAGGTACCATTTCTATAACCAACTGTGCAATAGAGAAGACCTACACCTTCCTCAGTGAAAGGGACTCAAAACCCCATATTTTCCGCAGAGGAATAGATCTGACTAGTAAGAATCTTAAAACCTATGTATTGATATGTCTCTGTAAGGGAATCAAGTGTGTCTAGACTGGCATAAACATGGCAGCGAGAATCAGCTCAAACCCACTATAAAAAGGAATTTCAAAAACAAAACCAAAAAACTGGGAAATTCTTTACATTTCCTTCAGGGTCTCTGATGAAACCTGGAATGACCCTATCTACAATGAAAGCTGGATGTGGCATAAGGCTGGACACTTGGGACTGAGAGGATTGGTGAGATTGGGTGAGCAAATGCAGACCCTTTAAAGCAAAAATGCATGGCCCCCATTCCATGGGTCCCAACTCTCCATGTTGAAGGGAATATTACTACAGCTATAACATGTACGGGAAACCTAGAGAATGGACACACTGTGAATACAAAAGGTTTCTAAAACTCAACGAGTAGTCCCTCTCCTGGTGCTCCGCTTTGACTTTCCAACTGATTTACTATCAATCTCCCAACTTGGCGAAACAACCCCTTTAACCTCCTGGTTCGCACAGGTTGCCAATTTCGCAGAGGATGGAAGGGAAGAGGGAGAACCAATGAGAGAGTAGCTGTTAGACATTTGGACGGGCACATGTCACTCTAATTTCCCGGCAGGAAGAAGAATTAACCACAGTCTCAGCCACCCACCGGGAACCAGTATAGGTCCTGAACCAAAATTTTGGACTTGCGTACAGCTCACAAAAAACGAGTTGAAAAATGGAGCTCAGGGGCACAGCAATTCACAAACTGGCAGAGTAATAAAGGACAACTATCGTCCAAAAATCTGTTGAGGGAAGGCAACGAGGCGGACTTGAAAGCGAGGCAGAATAGCAGGAAACAGATTTCAAGAGGTACGTTGGAATCGCCTTTAAATCACAGGAAGAGGGGCACAACTTTGTCAATGATGCACTTGGCCAAAAAGGGCGTATGCGTTTTCTCCTGAATATATTCAGGAGAAAACACATACGCCCTTTTTGGCCAAGCAAGCAAGCGGGCAATGCAAATCTGCACTACAAAGAAGTATCACTTCCCACCGGTCAAAAGGGATATCCACAAAATGTGTAAAAAACAGAAAGGCAAGACAGGCCCTGGAGAACAGGGAGCCTTGTTATGCTGATGGGCGGGATGTAAATTGCCAACTGCCTCACTGGAGGAGTGCATTGTGTTCCCTAAAACAAGTAAACAACAGAGCTACAGAGCCAAGGGCACTTCCACTCTAGGGAATATACCTTGGGAAAAATGAAAATCAATAAGACAGAGCCACAACCAAATTTAGGGCTGCACTGCTTACAAGAACCTCAACTTGGGTACACCTTAAATATCCCAGGAAATATAAAAATGGTTCAAAAAACTGTGGTATTTATGTACGATGGAATATCCCTCAGCCATGAAATCAATGTCATAAGACCAGGAGCAGCAAAGTGAGTGGATTCAGGTACGATGATTGTAAGTGAAATAAGTCACACAGAAAAAGAAACTTATAATAAGATATCACTTATGAAGATCCTGTAAACATGGCTACACATGAACTGAGTTAGGAAAGAGAACAGAGTCTCACATTTAGAAAACACTCTTATGCCTGCTTAAGGGGAAAGGAGAGGTGGGGTGATGCATAAAACCAGAGTTTGATATAAGCACAGGTACCATTTCTATAACCAACTGTGGAATAGACAAGACCTACACCTTCCTCAGTGAAAGGGACTCAAAACCCCATATTTCCCGCAGAGGAATAGATCTGACTAGTAAGAACCTTAAAACCTATGTATTGATATGTCTCTGTAAGGGAATCCAGTGTGTCTAGACTGGCATAAACATGGCAGCGAGAATCAGCTCAAACCCACTATAAAAATGAATTACAAAAACAAAACCAAAAAACAGGGAAATTCTTTACATTTCCTTCAGGGTCTCTGATGAAACCTGGAATGACCCTATCTACAATGACAGCTTGATGTGGCATAAGGCTGAACACTTGGGAGTGAGAGGATTGGTTAGATTGGGTGAGCAAATGCAGACCCTTTAAAGCAAAAATGCATGGCCTCCATTCCATGGGTCCCAAATCTCCATGTTGAAGGGAATATTACTACAGCTATAACATGTACGGGAAACCTAGAGAATGGACACACTGTGAATACAAAAGGTATCTAAAACTCAACGACTAGTCCCTCTCCTTGTGCTCCGCTTTGACTTTCCAACTGATTTAAACTCAATGTCCCAACTTGGAGAGACAACCCCTTTAACCTCCTTGTTCGCACAGGTTGCAAATTTGGCAGAGGATGGAAGCGAAGACGGAGAACCAATGAGAGAGTAGCTGTTAGGCATTTGGACAGGCACATGTCACTCTAATTTCCCGGCAGGAAGAAGAATTAACCGCAGTCTCAGCCACCCACCGGGAACCAGTATAGGTCCTGAACCAAAATTTTGTACATGCGTACAGCTCACAAAAAACGAGTTGAAAAATGGAGCTCAGAGGCACAGCAATTCACAAACTGGCAGAGTAATAAAGGACAACTATCGTCAAAAATCTGTTGAGGGAAGGCAACGAGGCGGACTTGAGAGCGAGGCAGAATAGCAGGAAACAGATTTCAAGAGGTAAGTTGGAATCACCTTTAAATCAGAGGAAGAGGGGCACAACTTTGTCAATGACGCACTTGGCCAAAAAGGGCGTATGCGTTTTCTCCTGAATATATTCAGGAGAAAACGCATACGCCCTTTTAGGCCAAGCAAGCAAGCGGGCAATGCAAATCTGCACTACAAATAAGTATCACTTCCCACCGGTCAAAAGGGACATCCACAAATGTGTAAAAACCGGAAAGGCAAGACAGGCCCTGGAGAAGAGGGAGCCTTGTTATGCTGATGGGCGGGATGTAAGTTGCCAACTGCCTCACTGGAGGAGTGCATTGCGTTCCCTAAAACAAGTAAACAACAGAGCTACAGAGCCAAGGGCACTTCCAGTCTAGGGAATATACCTATGGAAAACTGAAAATCAATAAGACAGAGCCACCCCCAAATTTAGGGCTGCACTGCTTACAAGTACCTCAACTTGGGTACACCTTAAATATCCCAGGAATTATAAAAATGGTTCAAAAAACTGTGGTATTTATGTACGATGGAATATCCCTCAGCCATGAAATCAATGTCATAAGACCAGGAGCAGCAAAGTGAGTGGATTCAGGTACGATGATTCTAAGTGAAATAAGTCACACAGAAAAAGAAACTTATCATAAGATATCACTTATGAAGATCCTGTAAACATGGCTACACATGAACTGAGTTAGGAAAGAGAACAGAGTCTCACATTTAGAAAACACTCTTATGCCTGCTTAAGGGGAAAGGAGCGGTGGGGTGATGCATAAAACCAGAGTTTGATATAAGCACAGGTACCATTTCTAAAACCAACTGTGGAATAGACAAGACCTACACCTTCCTCAGTGAAAGGGACTCAAAACCCCATATTTCCCGCAGAGGAATAGATCTGACTAGTAAGAATCTTAAAACCTATGTATTGATATGTCTCTGTAAGGGAATCAAGTGTGTCTAGACTGGCATAAACATGGCAGCGAGAATCAGCTCAAACACACTATAAAAATGAATTTCAAAAACAAAACCAAAAAACAGGGAAATTCTTTACATTTCCTTCAGGGTCTCTGATGAAACCTGGAATGACCCTATCTACAATGACAGCTGGATGTGTCATAAGTCTGGACACCTGGGAGTGAGTGGATTGGTGAGATTGGGTGAGCAAATGCAGACTCTTTAAAGCAAAAATGCATGGACCCCATTCCATGGGTCCCAACTCTCCATGTTGAAGGGAATATTACTACAGCTATAACATGTACAGGAAACCTAGAGAATGGACACACGGTGAATACAAAAGGTTTCTAAAACTCAACGAGTAGTCCCTCTCCTTGTGCTCCGCTTTGACTTTCCAACTGATTTACAATCAATGTCCCAACTTGGCGAAAAAACCCCTTTAACCTCCTTGTTCGCACAGGTTGCAAATTTGGCAGAGGATGGAAGGGAAGACGGAGAACCAATGAGAGAGTAGCTGTTAGGCATTTGGACGGGCACATGTCACTCTAATTTCCCGGCAGGAAGAAGAATTGACCACAGTCTCAGCCACCCACCGGGAACCAGTATATGTCCTGAACCAAAATTTTGGACTTGCGTACAGCTCACAAAAAACGAGTTGAAAAATGGAGCTCAGGGGCACAGCAATTCACAAACTGGCAGAGTAATAAAGGACAACTATCGTCCAAAAATCTGTTGAGGGAAGGCAACGAGGCGGACTTGAAAGCGAGGCAGAATAGCAGGAAACAGATTTCAAGAGGTACGTTGGAATCGCCTTTAAAGCACAGGAAGAGGGGCACAACTTCGACAATGACGCACTTGGCCAAAAAGGGCGTATGCGTTTTCTCCTGAATATATTCAGGAGAAAACGCATACGCCCTTTTTGGCCAAGCAAGCAAGCGGGCAATGCAAATCTGCACTACAAAGAAGTATCACTTCCCACCGGTCAAAAGGGACATCCACAAATGTGTAAAAACCAGAAAGGCAAGAGAGGCCCTGGAGAAGAGGGAGCCTTGTTATGCTGATGGGCGGGATGTAAATTGCCAACTGCCTCACTGGAAGAGTGCATTGCGTTCCCTAAAACAAGTAAACAACAGAGCTACAGAGCGAAGGGCACTTCCAGTCTATGGAATATCCCTTGGGAAACCTGAAAATCAATAAGACACAGCCACCCCCAAATTTAGGCCTGCACTGCTTACAAGAACCTCAACTTGGGTACACCTTAAATATCCCAGGAAATATAAAAATGGTTCAAAAAACTGTGGTATTTATGTACAATGGAATATCCCTCAGCCATGAAATCAATGTCATAAGACCATGAGCAGCAAAGTGAGTCGATTCAGGTACGATGATTTTAAGTGAAATAAGTCACACAGAAAAAGAAACTTATCATAAGATATAACTTATGAAGATCCTGTAAACATGGCTACACATGAACTGTGTTAGGAAAGAGAACAGAGTCTCACATTTAGAAAACACTCTTATGCCTGCTTAAGGGGAAAGGAGAGGTGGGGTGGTGCATAAAACCAGAGTTTGATATAAGCACAGGTACCATTTCAATAACCAACTGTGGAATAGACAAGACCTACACCTTCCTCAGTGAAAGGGACTCAAAACCCCATATTTCCCGCAGAGGAATAGATCTGACTAGTAAGAATCTTAAAACCTATGTATTGATATGTCTCTGTACGGGAATCAAGTGTGTCTAGACTGGCATAAACATGGCAGCGAGAATCAGCTCAAACCCACTATAAAAAGGAATTTCAAAAACAAAACCAAAAAACAGGGAAATTCTTTACATTTCCTTCAGGGTCTGTGATGAAACCTGAAATGACCCTATCTACAATGACAGCTGGATGTGGCATAAGGCTGGACACTTGGGAGTGAGAGGATTGGTGAGATTGGGTGAGCAAATGCAGACCCTTTAAAGCAAAAATGCATGGCCCCCATTCCATGGTTCCCAACTCTCCATGTTGAAGGGAATATTACTACAGCTATAACATGTACGGGAAACCTAGAGAATGGACACACTGTGAATACAAAAGGTTTCTAAAACTCAACGAGTAGTCCCTCTCCTGGTGCTCCACTTTGACTTTCCAACTGCTTTACTATCAATCTCCCAACATGGAGAGACAACCCCTTTAACCTCCTGGTTGGTACAGGTTGCCAATTTGGCAGAGGATGGAAGGGAAGAGGGAGAACCAATGAGAGAGTAGCTGTTAGGCATTTGGACGGGCACATGTCACTCTAATTTCCCGGCAGGAAGAAGAATTAACCAGAGTCTCAGCCACCCACCGGGAACCAATATAGGTCCTGAACCAAAATTTTGGACTTGCGTACAGTTCACAAAAAACGAGTTGAAAAATGGAGCTCAGGGGCACAGCAATTCACAAACTGGCAGAGTAATAAAGGACAACTATCGTCCAAAAAATCTGTTGAGGGAAGGCAGCGAGGCAGACTTGAAAGAGAGACAGAATAGCAGGAAACAGATTTCAAGAGGTATGTTGGAATCGCCTTTAAAGCACACGAAGAGGGGACCAACTTCGACAATGACTCACTTGGCCAAAAAGGGCATATGCGTTTTCTCCTGAATATATTCAGGAGAAAACGCATACGCCCTTTTTGGCCAAGCAAGCAAGCAGGCAATGCAAATCTGCACTACAATGAAGTATCACTTCCCACCGGTCAAAAGGGACATCCACAAAATGTGTAAAATCCAGAAGGCAAGACAGGCCCTGGAGAAGAGGGAGCCTTGTTATGCTGATGGGCGGGATGTAAATTGCCAACGGCCTCACTGGAGGAGTTCATTGCGTTCCCTAAAAGAAGTAAACAACTGAGCTAGAGAGCCAAGGGCACTTCCAGTCTAGGGAATATACCTTGGGAAAACTGAAAATCAATAAGACAGAACCACCCACAGATTTAGGGCTGCACTGCTTACAAGAACCTCAACTTGGGTACACCTTAAATATCCCAGGAAATATAAAAATTGTTCAAAAAACTGTGGTATTTATGTACGATGGAATATCCCTCAGCCATGAAATCAATGTCATAAGACCAGGAGCAGCAAAGTGAGTGGATTCAGGTACGATGATTCTAAGTGAAATAAGTCACACAGAAAAAGAAACTTATCATAATATATCACTTATGAAGATTCTGTAAACATGGCTACACATGAACTGAGTTAGGAAACAGAACAGAGGCTCACATTTAGAAAACACTCTTATGCCTGCTTAAGGGGAAAGGAGAGGTGGGGTGATGCATAAAACCAGAGTTTGATATAAGCACAGGTACCATTTCTAAAACCAACTGTGGAATAGACAAGACCTACTCCTTCCTCAGTGAAAGGGACTCAAAACCCCATATTTCCCGCAGAGTAATAGATCTGACTAGTAAGTATCTTAAAACCTATGTATTGATATGTCTCTGTAAGGGAATCAAGTGTGTCTAGACTGGCATAAACATGGCAGCGAGAATCAGCTCAAACCCACTATAAAAATGAATTTCAAAAACAAAACCAAAAAACACGGAAATTCTTTACATTTCCCTCAGGTTCTCTGATGAAACCTGGAATGACCCTATCTACAATGACTGCTGGATGTGCCATAAGGCTGGACACCTGGGACTGAGAGGATAGGTGAGATTGGGTGAGCAAATGCAGACCCTTTAAAGCAAAAATGCATGGCTCCCATTCCATGGGTCCCAACTCTCCATGTTGAAGGGAATATTACTACAGCTATAACATGTATGGGAAACCTAGAGAATGGACACACTGTGAATACAAAAGGTTTCTAAAACTCAACGAGAAGTCCCTCTCCTGGTGCTCCACTTTGACTTTCCAACTGCTTTACTATCAATCTCCCAACTTGGCGAGACAACCCCTTTAAACTCCTGGTTCGCACAGGTTGCCAATTTGGCAGAGGATGGAAGGGAAGAGGGAGACCAAATTAGAGAGTAGCTGTTAGGCATTTGGACGGGCACATGTCACTCTAATTTCCCGGCAGGAAGAAGAATTAACCACAGCCTCAGCCCCCTAACGGGAACCAGTATAGGTCCTGAACCAAAATTTTGGACTTGCGTACAGCTCACAAAAAACGAGTTGAAAAATGGAGCTCAGGGGCACAGCAATTCACAAACTGGCAGAGTAATAAAGGACAACTATCGTCCAAAAATCTGTTGAGGGAGGGCAACGAGGCGGACTTGAAAGCGAGACAGAATAGCAGGAAACAGATTTCAAGAGGTACGTTGGAATCGCCTTTAAAGCACAGGAAGAGGGGCACAACTTCGACAATGACGCACTTGGCCAAAAAGGGCGTATGCGTTTTCTCCTGAATATATTCAGGAGAAAACGCATACGCCGTTTTTGGCCAAGCAAGCAAGCGGGCAATGCAAATCTGCACTACAAAGAAGTATCACTTCCCACCGGTCAAAAGAGACATCCACAAATGTGTAAAAACCAGAAAGGCAAGACAGGCCCTGGAGAAGAGGGAGCCATGTTATGCTGATGGTCGGGATGTAAATTGCCAACTGCGAAACTGGAGGAGTGCATTGCGTTCCCAAAGCAAGTAAACAACAGAGCTACAGAGCCAAGGGCACTTCCAGTCTAGAGAATATACCTTGGGAAAACTGAAAATCAATAAGACAGAGCCACCCCCAAATATAGGGCTGCACTGCTTACAAGAACCTCAACTTGGGTACACCTTAAATATCCCAGGAAATATAAAAATGGTTCAAAAAACTGTGGTATTTATGTACGATGGAATATCCCTCAGCCATGAAATCAATGTCATAAACCAGGAGCAGCAAAGTGAGTGGATTCAGGTACGATGATTCTAAGTGAAATATGTCACACAGAAAAAGAAACTTATCATAAGATATCACTTATGAAGATCCTGTAAACATGGCTACACATGAACTGAGTTAGGAAAGAGAACAGAGTCTCACATTTAGAAAACACTCTTATGCCTGCTTAAGGGGAAAGGAGAGGTGGGGTGATGCATAAAACCAGAGTTTGATATAAGCACAAGTACCATTCCTAAAACCATCTGTGGAATAGACAAGACCTACACCTTCCTCAGTGAAAGGGACTCAAAACCCCATATTTCCCGCAGAGGAATAGATCTGACTAGTAAGAATCTTAAAACCTATGTATTGATATGTCTCTGTAAGGGAATCAAGTGTGTCTAGACTGGCATAAACATGGCAGCGAGAATCAGCTCAAACCCACTATAAAAAGGAATTTCAAAAACAAAACCAAAAGACAGGGAAATTATTTACATGTCCTTCAGGGTCTCTGATGAAACCTGGAATGACCATATCTACAATGACAGCTGGATGTGGCATAAGGCTGGACACCTGGGACTGAGAGGATTGGTGAGATTGGGTGAGCAAATTCAGACCCTTTAAAGCAAAAATGCATGGCCCACATTCCATGGGTCCCAACTCTCCATGTTGAAGGGAATATTACTACAGCTATAACATGTACGGGAAACCTAGAGAATGGAAACAGTGTGAATACAAAAGGTTTCTAAAACTCAACGTGTAGTCCCTCTCCTGGTGCTCTGGTTTGACTTTCCAACTGCTTTACTATCAATCTCCCAACTTGGAGAGACAACCCCTTTAACCTCCTGGTTCGCACAGGTTGCCAATTTGGCAGAGGATGGAAGGGAAGAGGGAGAACCAATGAGAGAGTAGCTGTTAGGCATTTGGACAGGCACATGTCACTCTAATTTCCCGGCAGGAAGAAGAATTAACCACAGTCTCAGCCACCCACCGGGAACCAGTACAGGTCCTGAACCAAAATTTTGGACTTGCGTACAGCTCACAAAAAACGAGTTGAAAAATGGAGCTCAGGGGCACAGCAATTCACAAACTGGCAGAGTAATAAAGGACAACTATCGCCCAAAAATCTGTTGAGGGAAGGCAACGAGGCGGACTTGAAAGCGAGGCAGAATAGCAGGAAACAGATTTCAAGAGGTACGTTGGAATCGCCTTTAAAGCACAGGAAGAGGGGCACAACTTCGATAGTGACGCACTTGGCCAAAAAGGGCGTTTGCGTTTTCTCCTGAATATATTCAGGAGAAAACGCATACGCCCTTTTTGGCCAAGCAAACAAGCGGGCAATGCAAATCTGCACTACAAAGAAGTATCACTTCCCACCGGTCAAAAGGGACATCCACAAATGTGTAAAAACCAGAAAGGCAAGACAGGCCCTGGAGAAGAGGGAGCCTTGTTATGCTGATGGGCGGGATGTAAATTGCCAACTGCCTCACTGGAGGAGTGCATTGCGTTCCCTAAAACAAGTAAACAACAGAGCTACAGAGCCAAGGGCACTTCCAGTCTAGAGAATATACCTTGGGAAAACTGAAAAGCAATAAGACAGAGCCATCCCCAAATTTAGGGCTGCACTGCTTACAAGAACCTCAACTTGGGTACACTTTAAATATCGCAGGAAATATAAAAATGGTTCAAAAAACTGTGGTATTTATGTACGATGGAATATCCCTCAGCCATGAAATCAATGTCATAAGACCAGGAGCAGCAAAGTGAGTGGATTCAGGTACGATGATTCTAAGTGAAATAAGTCACACAGAAAAAGAAACATCATAAGATATCACTTATGAAGATCCTGTAAACATGGCTACACATGAACTGAGTTAGGAAAGAGAACAGAGTCTCACATTTAGAAAACACTCTTATGCCTGCTTAAGGGGAAAGGAGAGGTGGGGTGATGCATAAAACCAGAGTTTGATATAAGCACAAGTACCATTTCTAAAACCAACTGTGGAATAGACAAGACCTACAATTTCCTGAGTGAAAGGGACTCAAAACCCCATATTTCCCGCAGAGGAATAGATCTGACTAGTAAGAATCTTAAAACCTATGTATTGATATGTCTCTGTAAGGGAATCAAGTGTGTCTAGACTGGCATAAACATGGCAGCGAGAATCAGCTCAAACCCACTATAAAAAGGAATTTCAAAAACAAAACCAAAAGACAGGGAAATTATTTACATTTCCTTCAGGGTCTCTGATGAAACCTGGAATGACCCTATCTACAATGACAGCTGGATGTGGCATAAGGCTGGACACCTGGGACTGAGAGGATTGGTGAGATTGGGTGAGCAAATTCAGACCCTTTAAAGCAAAAATGCATGTCCCCCATTTCATGGGTCCCAACTCTCCATGTTGAAGGGAATATTACTACAGCTATAACATGTACGGGAAACCTAGAGAATGGACACAGTGTGAATACAAAAGGTTTCTAAAACTCAACGAGTAGTCCCTCTCCTGGTGCTCCGCTTTGACTTTCCAACTGCTTTACTATCAATCTCCCACCTTGGAGAGACAACCCCTTTAACCTCCTGGTTCGCACAGGTTGCCCAATTGGCAGAGGATGGAAGGGAAGAGGGAGAACCAATGAGAGAGTAGCTGTTAGGCATTTGGACGGGCACATGTCACTCTAATTTCCCGGCAGGAAGAAGAATTAACCACAGTCTCAGCCACCCACCGGGAACCAGTATAGGGCCTGAACCAAAATTTTGGACTTGCGTACAGCTCACAAAAAACGAGTTGAAAAATGGAGCTCAGGGGCACAGCAATTCACAAACTGGCAGAGTAATAAAGGACAACTATCGTCCAAAAATCTGTTGAGGGAAGGCAACGAGGCAGACTTGTAAGCGAGGCAGAATAGCAGGAACAGATTTCAAGAGGTACGTTGGAATCGCATTTAAAGCACAGGAAGAGGGGCACAAATTCGAAAATGACGCACTTGGCCAAAAAGGGCATATGCGTTTTCTCCTGAATTCAGGAGAAAACGCATACGCCCTTTTTGGCCAAGCAAGCAAGCGGGCAATGCAAATCTGCACTACAAAGAAGTATCACTTCCCACCGATCAAAAGGGACATCCACAAAATGTGTAAAATCCAGAAAGGCAAGACCGGCCCTGGAGAAGAGGGAGCCTTGTTATGCTGATGGGCGGGATGTAAATTGACAACTGCCTCACTGGAGGAGTTCATTGCGTTCCCTAAAACAAGTAAACAACAGAGCTACAGAGCCAAGGGCACTTCCAGTCTAGGGAATATACCTTGGGAAAACTGAAAATCAATAAGACAGAACCACTCGCAAATTTAGGGCTGCACTGCTTACAAGAACCTCAACTTGTGTACACAATAAATATCCCAGGAAATATAAAAATGGTTCAAAAAACTGTGGTATTTATGTACGATGGAATATCCCTCAGCCATGAAATCAATGTCATAAGACCAGGAGCAGCAAAGTGAGTGGATTCAGGTACGATGATTCTAAGTGAAATAAGTCACACAGAAAAAGAAACCTATCCTAAGATATCACTGATGAAGATCCTGTAAACATGGCTACACATGAACTGAGTTAGCAAAGAGAACAGAGACTCACATTTAGAAAACACTCTTATGCCTGCTTAAGGGGAAAGGAGAGGTGGGGTGATGCATAAAACCAGAGTTTGATATAAGCACAGGTACCATTTCTAAAACCAACTGTGGAATAGACAAGACCTACTCCTTCCTCAGTGAAAGGGACTCAAAACCCCATATTTCCCGCAGAGTAATAGATCTGACTAGTAAGAATCTTAAAACCTATGTATTGATATGTCTCTGTAAGGGAATCAAGTGTGTCTAGACTGGCATAAACATGGCAGCGAGAATCAGCTCAAACCCACTATAAAAAGGAATTTCAAAAACAAAACCAAAAAACAGGGATATTCTTTACATTTCCTTCAGGGTCTCTGATGAAACCTGGAATGACCCTATCTACAATGACTGCTGGATGTGGCATAATGCTGGACACCTGGGACTGAGAGTATTGGTGAGATTGGGTGAGCAAATTCAGACCCTTTAAAGCAAAAATGCATGGCACCCATTCCATGGGTCCCAACTCTCCATGTTGAAGGGAATATTACTACAGCTATAATATGTACGGGAAACCTAGAGAATGGACACACTGTGAATACAAAAGGTTTCTAAAACTCAACGAGAAGTCCCGCTCCTTGTGCTCCACTTTGACTTTCCAACTGCTTTACTATCAATCTCCCAACTTGGCGAGACAACCCCTTTAACATCCTGGTTCGCACAGGTTGCCAATTTGGCAGAGGATGGAAGGGAAGAGGGAGATCCAATGAGAGAGTAGCTGTTAGGAATTTGGACGGGCACATGTCACTCTAATTTCCCGGCAGGAAGAAGAATTAACCACAGTCTCAGCCACCCACCGGGAACCAGTATAGGTCCTGAACCAAAATTTTGGACTTGCGTACAGCTCACAAAAAACGAGTTGAAAAATGGAGCTCAGGGGCACAGCAATTCACAAACTGGCAGAGTAATAAATGACAACTATCGTCCAAAAAATCTGTTGAGGGAAGGCAGCGAGGCAGACTTGAAAGAGAAACAGAATAGCAGGAAACAGTTTTCAAGAGGTACGTTGGAATCGCCTTTAAAGCACAGTGAGAGGGGCACAACTTCGACAATGACGCACTTGGCCAAAAAGGGCGTTTGCGTTTTCTCCTGAATATATTCAGGAGAAAACGCATACGCCCTTTTTGGCCAAGCAAGCAAGTGGGCAATGCAAATCTGCCCTACAAAGAAGTATCACTTCCCACCGGTCAAAAGGGACATCCACAAATGTGCAAAAATCAGAAAGGCAAGACAGGCCCTGGAGAAGAGGGAGCCTTGTTATGCTGATGGGCGGGATGTAAATTGCCAACTGCCTCACTGGAGGAGTGCATTGCATTCCGTAAAAGAAGTAAACAACAGAGCTACAGAGCCAAGGGCACTTCCAGTCTAGGGAATATACCTTGTGTAAACTGAAAATCAATAAGACAGAGCCACCCCCAAATTTAGGGCTGCACTGCTTACAAGAACCTCAACTTGGGTACACCTTAAATATCCCAGGAAATATAAAAATGGTTCAAAAAACTGTGGTATTTATGTACGATGGAATATCCCTCAGCCATGAAATCAATATCATAAGACCAGGAGCAGCAAAGTGAGTGGATTCAGGTACGATGATTCTAAGTGAAATAAGTCACACAGAAAAAGAATCTTATCATAAGATATCACTTATGAAGATGCTGTAAACATGGCTACATATGAAATGAGTTAGGAAAGAGAACAGAGTCTCACATTTAGAAAACACTCTTATGCCTGCTTAAGGGGAAAGGAGAGGTGGGGTGATGTATAAAACCAGAGTTTGATATAAGCACAGGTACCATTTCTAAAACCAACTGTGGAATAGACAAGACCTACACCTTCCTCAGTGAAAGGCACTCAAAACCCCATATTTCCCGAAGAGGAATAGATCTGACTAGTAAGAATCTTAAAACCTATGTATTGATATGTCTCTGTAAGTGAATCAAGTGTGTCTAGACTGGCATAATCATGGCAGCGAGAATCAGCTCAAACCCACTATAAAAAGGAATTACAAAAACAAAACCAAAAAACAGGGAAATTCTTTACGTTTCCTTCAGGGTCTCTGATGAAACCTGAAATGACCCTATCTACAATGACAGCTGGATGTGGCATAAGGCTGGACACCTGGGACTGAGAGGATTGGTGAGATTGGGTGAGCAAATGCAGACCCTTTAAAGCAAAAATGCATGGCCCCCATTCCATGGATACCAACTCTCCATGTTGAAGGGAATATTACTACAGCTATAACATGTACGGGAAACCTAGAGAATGGACACACTGTGAATACGAAAGGTTTCTAAAACTCAACGAATAGTCCCTCTCCTGGTGCTCCGGTTTGACTTTCCAACGGCTTTACTATCAATCTCCCAACTTGGAGAGACAACCCCTTTAACCTCCTGGTTCGCACAGGTTGCCAATTTGGCAGAGGATGGAAGGGAAGAAGGAGAACCAATGAGAGAGTAGCTGTTAGGCATTTGGGCGGGCACATGTCACTCTAATTTCCCGGGAGGAAGAAGAATTAACCACAGTCTCAGCCACCCACCGGGAACCAGTATAGGTCCTGAACCAAAATTTTGGACTTGCGTACAGCTCACAAAAAACGAGTTGAAAAATGGAGCTCAGGGGCACAGCAATTCACAAACTGGCAGAGTAATAAAGGACAACTATCGTCCAAAAATCTGTTGAGGGAAGGCAACGAGGCGGACTTGAAAGCGAGGCAGAATAGCAGGAAACAGATTTCAAGAGGTACGTTGGAATCGCCTTTAAAGCACAGGAAGAGGGGAAGAACTTCGACAATGAAGCACTTGGCCAAAAAGGGCGTATGCGTTTTCTCCTGAATATATTCAGGAGAAAACGCATATGCCCTTTTTGGCCAAGCAAGCAAGCGGGCAATGCAAATCTGCACTACAAAGAAGTATCACTTCCCACCGGTCAAAAGGGACATCCAGAAATCTGTAAAAACCAGAAGGGCAAGACAGACCCTGGAGAAGAGGGAGCCTTGTTATGCTGATGGGCGGGATGTAAATTGCCAACTGCCTCACTGGAGGAGTGCATTGCGTTCCCTAAAACAAGTAAACAACAGAGCTACAGAGCCAAGGGCACTTCCAGTCTAGAGAATATACCTTGGGAAAACTGAAAAGCAATAAGACAGAGCCATCCCCAAATTTAGGGCTGCACTGCTTACAAGAACCTCAACTTGGGTACACTTTAAATATCGCAGGAAATATAAAAATGGTTCAAAAAACTGTGGTATTTATGTACGATGGAATATCCCTCAGCCATGAAATCAATGTCATAAGACCAGGAGCAGCAAAGTGAGTGGATTCAGGTACGATGATTCTAAGTGAAATAAGTCACACAGAAAAAGAAACTTATCATATGATATCACTTATGAAGATCCTGTAAACATGGCTACACATGAACAGAGTTAGGAAAGAGAACAGAGTCTCACATTTAGAAAACACTCTTATGCCTGCTTAAGGGGAAAGGAGAGGTGGGGTGATGCATAAAACCAGAGTTTGATATAAGCACAGGTACCCTTTCTAAAACCAACTGTGGAATAGACAAGACCTACACCTTCCTCAGTGAAAGGGACTCAAAACCCCATATTTCCCGCAGAGGAATAGATCTGACTAGTAAGAATCTTAAAACCTATGTACTGATATGTCTCTGTAAGGGAATCCAGTGTGTCTAGACTGGCATAAACATGGCAGCGAGAATCAGCTCAAACCCACTATAAAAATGAATTTCAAAAACAAAACCAAAAAACAGGGAAATTCTTTACATTTTCTTCAGGGTCTCTGATGAAACCTGGAATGACCCTATCTACAATGACAGCTGGATGTGGCATAAGGCTGGACACTTTGGACTGAGAGGATTGGTGAGATTGGGTGAGCAAATGCAGACCCTTTAAAGCAAAAATGCATGGCCCCCATTCCATGGGTCCCAACTCTCCATGTTGAAGGGAATATTACTACAGCTATAACATGTACGGGAAACCTAGAGAATGGACACACTGTGAATACAAAAGGTTTCTAAAACTCAACGAGTAGTCCCTTCCCTTCTGCTCCGCTTTGACTTTCCAACTGCTTTACAATCAATCTCCCAACTTGGAGAGACAACCCCTTTAACCTCCTGGTTCGCACAGGTTGCCAATTTGGCAGAGGATGGAAGGGAAGAGGGAGAACCAATGAGAGAGTAGCTGTTAGGCATTTGGACGGGCATATGTGACTCTAATTTCCCGGCAGGAAGAAGAATTAACCAGAGTCTCAGTCACCCACCCGGAACCACTATAGGTCCTGAACCAAAATTTTGGAATTGCGTACTGCTCACAAATAACGAGTTGAAAAATGGAGCTCAGGGGCACAGCAATTCACAAACTGGCAGAGTAATAAAGGACAACTATCGTCCAAAAATCTTTTGAGGGAAGGCAACGAGGCGGACTTGAAAGCGAGGCAAAATAGCAGTAAACAGATTTCAAGAGGTACGTTGGAATCGCCTTTAAAGCACAAGAAGAGGGGCAAAACTTCGACAATGACGCACTTGGCCAAAAAGGGTGTATACGTTTTCTCCAGAATATATTCAGGAGAAAACGCATACGCCCTTTTTGGCCAAGCAAGCAAGCGGGCAATGCAAATCTGCAATACAAAGAAGTATCACTTCTCACTGGTCAAAAGGGACATCCACAAATGTGTAAAAACCAGAAAGGCAAGACAGGCCCTGGAGAAGAGGGAGCCTTGTTATGCTGATGGGCGGGATGTAAATTGCCAACTGCCTCACTGGAGGAGTGCATTGCATTCCCTAAAATAAGTAAACAACATAGCTACAGAGTGAAGGGCACTTCCAGGCTATGGAATATACCTTGGGAAAACTGAAAATCAATAAGACAGAGCCACCCCCAAATTTAGGGCTGCACTGCTTACAAGAACCTCAACTTGTGTACACCTTAAATATCCCAGGAAATATAAAAATGGTTCGAAAACTGTGGTATTTATGTACGATGGAATATCCCTCAGCCATGAAATCAATGTCATAAGACCAGGAGCAGCAAAGTGAGTGGATTAAGGTACGATGATTCTAAGTGAAATATGTCACACAGAAAAAGAAACTTATCATAAGATATCACTTATGAAGACCCTGTAATCATGGCTACAAATGAACTGAGTTAGGAAAGAGAACAGAGTCTCACATTTAGAAAACACTCTTATGCCTGCTTAAGGGGAAAGGAGAGGTGGGGTGATGCATAAAACCAGAGTTTGATATAAGCACAGGTACCATTTCTAAAACCAACTGTGGAATAGACAAGACCTACACCTTCCTCAATGAAAGGGACTCAAAACGCCATATTTCCCGCAGAGGAATAGAACTGACTAGTAAGAATCTTAAAACCTATGTATTGATATGTCTCTGTAAGGGAATCAAGTGTGTCTAGACTGGCATAAACATGGCAGCGAGAATCAGCTCAAACCCACTATAAAAAGGAATTTCAAAAACACCCCAAAAAACAGGGAAATTCTTTACATTTCCTTCAGGTTTTCTGATGAAACCTGTAATGACCCTATCTACAATGACAGCTGGATGTGGCATAAGGCTGGACACCTGGGACTGAGAGGATTGGTGAGATTGGGTGAGCAAATGCTGACCCTTTAAAGCAAAAATGCATGGCCCCCATTCCATGTGTCCCAACTCTCCATCTTGAAGGGAATATTACTACAGCTATAACATGTACGGTAAACCTAGAGAATGGACACACTGTGAATACAAAAGTTTCTAAAACTCAACGAGTAGTCCCTCTCCTGGTGCTCCGCTTTGACTTTCCAACTGCTTTACTATCAATCTCCCAACTTGGAGAGACAACCCCTTTAACCTCCTGGTTCGCACAGGTTGCCAATTTGGCAGAGGATGGAAGGGAAGAGGGAGAACCAATGAGAGAGTAGCTGTTAGGCACTTGGACGGGCAAATGTCACTCTAATTTCCCGGCAGGAAGAAGAATTAACCAGAGTCTCAGCCACCCACCGGGAACCAGTATAGATCCTGAACCAACATTTGGACTTACGTACAGCTCACAAAAAACGAGTTGAAAAATGGAGCTCAGGGGCACAGCAATTCACAAACTGGCAGAGTAATAAAGGACAACTATCGTCCAAAAATCTGTTGAGGGAAGGCAACGAGGCGGACTTAAATGCGAGGCAGAATAGCAGGAAACAGATTTCAAGAGGTACGTTGGAATCGCCTTTAAAGCACAAGAAGAGGGGCACAACTTCGACAATGACGCACTTGGCCAAAAAGGGCGTATGCGTTTTCTCCTGAATATATTCAGGAGAAAACGCATACGCCCTTTTTGGCCAAGCAAGCAAGCGGGCAATGCAAATCTGCACTACAAAGAAGTATCACTTCCAACCGGTCAAAAGGGACATCCACAAATGTGTAAAAACCAGAAAGGCAAGACAGGCCCTGGAGAAGAAGGAGCCTTGTTATGCTGATTGTCGGGATGTAAATTGACAACTGCCTCACTGGAGGAGTGCATTGCGTTCCCTAAGTCAAGTAAACAACAGAGCTACAGAGCCAAGGGCACTTCCAGTCTATGGAATATACCTTGGGTAAACTGAAAATCAATAAGACAGAGCCACCCCCAAATTTAGGGCTGCACTGCTTACAAGAACCTCAACTTGGGTACACCTTAAATATCCCAGGAAATATAAAAATGGTTCAAAAAACTGTGGTATTTATGTACGATGGAATATCCCTCAGCCATGAAATCAATGTCATAAGACCAGGAGCAGCAAAGTGAGTGGATTCAGGTACGATGATTCTAAGTGAAATAAGTCACACTGAAAAAGAAACTTATCCTACGATATCACTTATGAAGATCCTGTAAACATGGCTACACATGAATTGAGTTAGGAAAGAGAACAGAGTCTCACATTTAGAAAACACTCTTATGCCTGCTTAAGGGGAAAGGAGAGGTGGGGTGATGCATTAAACCAGAGTTTGATATAAGCACAGGTACCATTTCTATAAGCAACACTGGAATAGACAAGACCTACACCTTCCTCAGTGAAAGGGACTCAAAACCCCATATTTCACCCAGAGGAATAGATCTGACTAGTAAGAATCTTAAAACCTATGTATTGATATGTCTCTGTAAGGGAATCAAGTGTGTCTAGACTGGCATAAACATGGCAGCGAGAATCAGGTCAAACCCACTCTAAAAAGGAATTTCAAAAACAAAACCAAAAAACAGGGAAATTCTTTACATTTCCATCAGGGTCTCTGATGAAACCTGGAATGACGCTATCTACAATAACAGCTGGCTGTGGCATAAGGCTGGACACTTGGGACTGAGAGGATTGTTGAGATTGGGTGAGCAAATACAGACCCTTTAAAGCAGAAATGCATGGCCCCCATTCCATGTGTCCCAACTCTCCATCTTGAAGGGAATATTACTACAGCTATAACATGTACGGTAAACCTAGAGAATGGACACACTGTGAATACAAAAGTTTCTAAAACTCAACGAGTAGTCCCTCTCCTGGTGCTCCGCTTTGACTTTCCAACTGCTTTACTATCAATCTCCCAACTTGGAGAGACAACCCCTTTAACCTCCTGGTTCGCACAGGTTGCCAATTTGGCAGAGGATGGAAGGGAAGAGGGAGAACCAATGAGAGAGTAGCTGTTAGGCACTTGGACGGGCAAATGTCACTCTAATTTCCCGGCAGGAAGAAGAATTAACCAGATTCTCAGCCACCCACCGGGAACCAGTATAGATCCTGAACCAACATTTGGACTTACGTACAGCTCACAAAAAACGAGTTGAAAAATGGAGCTCAGGGGCACAGCAATTCACAAACTGGCAGAGTAATAAAGGACAACTATCGTCCAAAAATCTGTTGAGGGAAGGCAACGAGGCGGACTTAAATGCGTGGCAGAATAGCAGGAAACAGATTTCAAGAGGTACGTTGGAATCGCCTTTAAAGCACAGGAAGAGGGGCACAACTTCGACAATGACGCACTTGGCCAAAAAGGGCGTATGCGTTTTCTCCTGAATATATTCAGGAGAAAACGCATACGCCCTTTTTGGCCAAGCAAGCAAGCGGGCAATGCAAATCTGCACTACAAAGAAGTATCACTTCCCACCAGTCAAAAGGGACATCCACAAATGTGTAAAAACCAGAAAGGCAAGACAGGCCCTGGAGAAGAGGGAACCTTGTTATGCTGATGGGCGGGATGTAAATTGCCAACTGCCTCACGGGAAGAGTGCATTGCGTTCTCGAAAACAAGTAAACAACATAGCTACAGAGCCAAGGACACATCCAGTCTAGGGAATATACCTTGGGAAAACTGAAAATCAATAAGACACAGCCACCCCCAAATTTAGGGCTGCACTGCTTACAAGAACCTCAACTTGGGTACACATTATATATCCCAGGAAATATAAAAATATTTCCAAAAACTGTGGTATTTATGTACGATGGAATATCCCTCAGCCATGAAATCAATGTCATAAGACCAGGAGCAGCAAAGTGAGTGGATTCAGGTACGATGATACTAAGTGAAATAAGTCACACTGAAAAAGAAACTTATCCTACGATATCACTTATGAAGATCCTGTAAACATGGCTACACATGAATTGAGTTAGGAAAGAGAACAGAGTCTCACATTTAGAAAACACTCTTATGCCTGCTTAAGGGGAAAGGAGAGGTGGGGTGATGCATTAAACCAGAGTTTGATATAAGCACAGGTACCATTTCTATAAGCAACACTGGAATAGACAAGACCTACACCTTCCTCAGTGAAAGGGACTCAAAACCCCATATTTCCCCCAGAGGAATAGATCTGACTAGTAAGAATCTTAAAACCTATGTATTGATATGTCTCTGTAAGGGAATCAAGTGTGTCTAGACTGGCATAAACATGGCAGCGAGAATCAGGTCAAACCCACTATAAAAAGGAATTTCAAAAACAAAACCAAAAAACAGGGAAATTCTTTACATTTCCATCAGGGTCTCTGATGAAACCTGGAATGACGCTATCTACAATAACAGCTGGCGGTGGCATAAGGCTGGACACTTGGGACTGAGGGGATTGTTGAGATTGGGTGAGCAAATGCAGACCCTTTAAAGCAAAAATGCATGGCCCCCATTCCATGGGTCCCAACTCTCCATGCTGAAGGCAATATTACTACAGCTATAACATGTACGGGAAACCTAGAGAATGCACACACTGTGAATACAAATGGTTTCTAAAACTCAACGAGTAGTCCCTCTCCTGGTGCTCCGCTTTAACTTTCCAACTGCTTATCTATCATTCTCCCAACTTGGAGACACAACCCCTTTAACCTCCTGGTTCGCACAGGTTGCCAATTTTGCAGAGGATGGAAGGGAACAGGGAGAACCAATGAGAGAGTAGCTGTTAGGCATTTGGACGGGCACATGTCACTCTAATTTTCCGGCAGGAAGAAGAATTAACCAGAGTCTCAGCCACCCACCGGGAACCAGTATAGGCCCTGAACCAAAATTTTGGACTTGCGTTCAGCTCAGAAAAACCGAGCTGAAAAATGGAGCTCAGGGGCACAGCAATTCAAAATCAGGCAGACTAATAATGGACAACTATCGTCCAAAAATCTGTTGAGGGAAGGCAACGAGGCGGACTTGATAGCGAGGCAGAATTGCAGGAAACAGATTTCAAGAGGTACGTTGGAATCGCCTTTAAAGCACAAGAAGAGTGGCACAACTTCGACAATGACGCACTTGGCCAAAAAGGGCGTATGCGTTTTCTCCTGAATATATTCAGGAGAAAACGCATACGCCCTTTTTGGCCAAGCAAGCAAGCGGGCAATGCAAATCTGCACTACAAAGATGTATCACTTCCCACCGAACAAAAGCGACATCCACAAAATGTGTAAAAATCAGAAAGGCAAGACAGGGCCTGGAGAAGGGGGAGCCTTGTTATGCTGATGGGCGGGATGTAAATTGCCAACTGCCTAACTGGAGGAGTGCATTGCGTTCCCTAAAACAAGTAAACAACAGAGCTACAGAGCCAAGGGCACTTCCAGTCTAGGGAATATACCTTGGGAAAACTGAAAATCAATAAGACAGAGCCACCCCAAAATTTAGGGCTGCAATGCTTACAAGAACCTCAACTTGGGTACACCTTAAATATCCCAGGAAATATAAAAATGGTTCGAAAAATTTTGGTATTTATGAACGATGGAATATCCCTCAGCCATGAAATCAATGTCATAAGACCAGGAGCAGCAAAGTGATTGGATTCATGTACGATGATTCTAAGTGAAATAAGTCACACAGATAAAGAAACTTATCATAAGATATCACTTATGAAGATCCTGTAAATATGGCTACACATTAAGTGAGTTAGGAAAGAGAACAGAGTCTCACATTTAGAAAACACTCTTATGCCTGCTTAAGGGGGAAGGAGTGGTGGGGTGATGCATAAAACCTGAGTTTGACATAAGCACAGGTACCATTACTAAAACCAACTTTGGAATAGACAAGACCTACACCTTCCTCAGTGAAAGGGACTCAAAACCCCATATTTCGCACAGAGGAATAGATCTGACTAGTAAGAATCTTAAAACCTATGTATTGATATGTCTCTGGAAGGGAATCAAGTGTGTCTAGACTGGCATAAACATGGCAGCGAAAATCAGATCAAACCAAGTATAAAAAGGAATTTCAAAAACAAAACCAAGAAACCGGGAAATTCTTTACATTTCCTTCAGGGTCTCTGATGAAACCTGGAATGACCATATCTACAATGACAGCTGGATGTGGCATAAGGCTAGACACTTGGGACTGAGAGGTTTGGTGAGATTGGGTGAGCAAATGCAGACCGTTTAAAGCAAAAATGCATGGCCCCCATTCCATGGGTCCCAACTCTCCATGTTGAAGGGAATATTACTACAGCTATAACATGTACGGGAAACCTAGAGAATGGACACACTGTGAATACAAAAGGTTTCTAAAACTCAACGTGTAGTCCCTCTCCTGGTGCTCCGGTTTGACTTTCCAACTGCTTTACTATCAATCTCCCAACTTGTGAGACATCCCGTTTAACCTCCTGGTTCGCACAGGTTGCCAATTTGGCAGAGGATGGAATGGAAGAGGGAGAACCAATGAGAGAGTAGCTGTTAGGCATATGGACGGGCACATGTCACTCTAAATTCCCGGCAGGAAGAAGAATTAACCAGAGTCTCAGCCACCCACCGGGAACCAGTATAGATCCTGAACCAAAATTTTGGGCTTGCGTACAGCTCACAAAAAACGAGTTGAAAAATGGAGCTCATGGGCACAGCTATTCACAAACTTGAAGAGTAATAAAGGACAACTATCGTCCAAAAATCTGTTGAGGGAAGGCAACGAGGCGGACTTGAAAGCGAGGCAGAATAGCAGGAAACAGATTTCAAGAGGTACGTTGGAATCGCATTTTAAGCACAGGAAGAGGGGCACAACTTCGAAAATGATGCACTTGGCCAAAAAGGGCGTATGCGTTTTCTCCTGAATATATTCAGGAGAAAATGCATACGCCCTTTTTGGACAAGCAAGCAAGCGGGCAATGCAAATCTGCACTACAAAGAAGTATCACTTCCCACCGGTCAAAAGGGACATCCACAAAATGTGTAAAAACCAGAAAGGCAAGACAGGCCCTGGAGAACAGGGAGCCTTGTTATGCTGATGGGTGGGATGTAAATTGCCAACTGCCTCACTGGAAGAGTGCATTGCGTTCCGTAAACAAGTAAACAACAGAGCTACAGAGCCAAGGGCACTTCCAGTCTAGGGAATATACCTTGGGAAATCTGAAAATCAATAAGACAGAGCCACCCCCAAATTTAGGGCTGCACTGCTTACAAGAACCTCAACTTGGGTACACCTTAAATATCCCAGGAAATATAAAAATGGTTCCATAAACTGTGGTATTTATGTACGATGGAATATCCCTCAGTCATGAAATCAATGTCATAAGACCAGGAGCAGCAATGTGAGTGGATTCAGGTACGATGATTCTAAGTGAAATAAGTCATACAGAAAAAGAAACTTATCATAAGATATCACTTATGAAGATCCTGTAAACATGGCTACACATGAACTGAGTTAGGAAAGAGAACAGAGTCTCACATTTAGAAAACCCTCTTATGCCTACTTAAGGGGAAACGAGAGGTGGGGTGATGCATAAAACCAGAGTTTGATATAAGCACAGGTACCATTTCTATAACCAACTGTGGAATAGACAAGACCTACACCTTCCTCAGTGAAAGGGCCTCAAAACCCCATATTTCTCACAGAGGAATAGATCTGACTAGTAAGAATCTTAAAACCTATGTATTGATATGTCTCTGTAAGGGAATCAAGTGTTTCTAGACTGGCATAAACATGGTAGTGAGAATCAGCTCAAACACAGTATAAAAAGGAATTTCAAAAACAAAACCAAAATACAGGGAAATTCTTTACATTTCCTTCAGGGTCTCTGACGAAACCTGGAATGACCCTATCTAAAATGACAGCTGGATGTGGCATAAGGGTGGACACTTGGGACTGAGAGGTATGGTGAGATTGGGTGAGCAAATGCAGTCCGTTTAAAGCAAAAATGCATGGCCCCCCTTCCATGGGTCCCAACTCTCCATGTTGAAGGGAATATTACTACAGCTATAACATATACGGGAAACCTAGAGAATGGACACACTGTGAATACAAAAGGTTTCTAAAACTCAACGAGTAGTCCCTCTCCTGGTGCTCCGGTTTGACTTTCCAACTGCTTTACTATCAATCTCCCAACTTGCAGAGACAGCCCCTTTAACCTCCTTGTTTGCACAGGTTGCCAATTTGGCAGAGGATGGAAGGGAAGAGGGAGAACCAGTGAGAGAGTAGCTGTTTGGCCTTTGGACGGGCACATGTCACTCTAATTTCCCGTCAGTAAGAAGAATTAACCAAAGTCTCAGCCACCCACCGGGAACCAGTAATGGTCCTGAACCAAAATTTTGGACTTGCGTACAGCTCACAAAAAAACGAGTTGAAAAATGGAGCTCAGGGGCACAGCAATTAACAAACTGGCAGAATTATAAAGGACAACTATCGTCCAACAATCTGTTGAGGGAAGGAAACGAGGTGGACTTGAAAGCGAGGCAGAATAGCAGAAAACAGATTTCAAGAGGTACGTTGGAATCGCCTTTAAAGCACAGGAAGAGGGGTACAACTTCGACAATGACGCACTTGTCCAAAAAGGGCGTATGCGTTTTCTCCTGAATATATTCAGGAGAAAACGCATACGCCCTTTTTGGCCAAGCAAGCAAGCGGGCAATGCAAATCTGAACTAGAAAGAAGTATCACTTCCCACCGGTCAAAAGGGACATCCACAAAATGTGTAAAAACCAGAAAGGCAAGACAGGCCCTGGAGAACATGGAGCCTTGTTATGGTGATGGGCAGGATGTAAATTGCCAACTGCCTCACAGTTGGAATGCATTGTGTTCCCTAAAACAGTAAACAACAGAGCTACAGAGCCAAGGGCACTTCCAGTCTAGGGAATATACCTTGGGAAAACTGGAAATCAATAAGACAGAGCCACCCCCAAATTTAGGGCTGCACTGCTTACAAGAACCACAACTTGGGTACACCTTAAATATCCCAGGAAATATAAAAATGGTTACAAAAACTGTGGTATTTATGTACGATGGAATATCCCTCAGCCATGAAATCAATGTCATAAGACCACGGGCAGCAAAGTGAGTGGATTCATGTACGATGATTCTAAGTGAAATAAGTCACAGAGAAAAAAGAAACTTATCATAAGATATCACTTATGAAGATCCTGTAAACATGGCTACACATGAACTGAGTTAAGAAAGAGAACAGAGTCTCACATTTAGAAAACACTGTGATGCCTGCTTAAGGGGGAAGGAGAGGTGGGGTGATGCGTAAAACCGGAGTTTGATATAAGCAGGGATACCGTTTCTAAAACCAACTTTGGAATAGACAAGACCTACACCTTCCTCAGTGAAAGGGACTCAAAACCCCATATTTCCCGCAGAGGAATAGATCTGACTAATAAGAATCTTAAAACCCATGTATTGATATGTCTCCGTAAGGGAAACATGTGTGTCTAGACTGGCATAAACATGGCAGCGAGAATCAGCTCAAACCCCCTATAAAAAGGAATTTCAAAAAGAAAACCAAAAAACAGGGAAATTCTTTACAATTCCTTCAGGGTCTCTGATGAAACCTGGAATGACCCTATCTGCAAAGACAGCTGGATGTGGCATAAGGCTGGACACTTGGGACTGAGAGGATTGGTGAGATTGGGTGTGCAAACACAGACCCTGTATAGCAATAATGCATGGCCCCCATTCCATGGGTCCCAACTCTCCAGGTTATAGGGAATACTACTACAGCTATAACATGTACGGGAAACCTAGAGAATGGACACACTGTGACTACAAAATGTTTCTAAAACTCAATGAATAGTCCCTCTCCTGGTGCGCCGGTTTGACTTTCCAACTGCTTTACTATCAATCTCCCAAATTGGAGAGACAGCCCCTTTAAGCTCCTGGTTCGCACAGGTTGCCAATTTGGCAGAGGATGGAAGGGAAGAGGGAGAACCAATGACAGCCAGATGTTAGGCATTTGGACGGGCACATGTCACTCTAATTTCCCGGCAGGAAGAAGAATTAACCAAAGTCTCACCACCCACCAGTAACCAGTATAGGTCCTGAAACAAAATATTGGACTTGCGTTCAGCTCACAAAAAACGAGTTGACAAATGGAGCTCAGCGGTACAGCAATTCACAAACTGGCAAGGTAGTAATGGACAACTATTGTCCAAAAATCTGTTGAGGGAAGGCAACGAGGCGGACTTGAAAGCGAGGCAGAATAGCAGGAAATAACTTTCAAGAGGTATGATGGAATCGCCTTTAAAGCACAGGAAGAGGGGCACAACTTCGACAATGACGCACCTGGCTAAATATTGCGTATGCGTTTTCTACTGATTATATTCAGGAGAAAACGCATACGCCCTTTTTGGCCAAGCAAGCAAGCGGGCAATGCAAATCTGCACTACAAAGATGTATCACTTCCCACCGGTCAAATGGGACATCCACATAATTTGTAAAAACCAGAAAGGCAAGAGAGGCCATGGAGAACAGGGAGCCTTGTTATGCTGATGGGCGGGAGGTAAATTGCCAACTGCCTCACTGGACGAGTGCATTGTGTTTCCTAAAACAAGTAAACAACAGAGCTACAGAGCCAAGGGCACTTCCTGTCTAGGGAATATACTTTGGGAAAACTGAAAATCAATAAGACAGAGCCACCCCCAAATTTAGGGCTGCACTGCTTACAAGAACCTCAACTTGTGTACACCTTAAATATCCCAGGAAATATAAAAATGGTTCAAAAACTTGTGGTACTTATGTACGATGGAATATCCTTCAGCCATGAAATCAATGTCATAAGACCAGGAGCAGCAAAGTGAGTGGACTCAGGTACGAAGATACTTATTGAAATAAGTCACACAGAAAAATGAAACTTATCATAAGATATCACTTATGAAGATCCTGTAAACATGGCTACACATGAACTGAGTTAAGAAAGAGAACAGAGTCTCACATTTAGAAAACACTGTTATGCCTGCTTAAGGAGGAAGCAGAGGTGGGGTGATGCCTAAAACCAGAGTTTGATATAAGCCCGGGTACCGTTTCTAAAACCAACTTTGGAATAGACAATACCTACACCTTCCTCAGTGAAAGGGACTCAAAACCCCATATTTCCCGCAGAGGAATAGATCTGACTTGTAAGAATCTTAAAACCCATGTATTGATATGTCTCTGTAAGGGAAACAAGTGTGTCTAGATTGGCATAAATATGGCAGCGAGAATCAGCTCAAACCCACTATAAAAAGGAATTTCAAAAACAAAACCAAAAAACAGGGAAATTCTTTACAATTCCTTCAGGCTCTCTGATGAAACCTGGATTGACCCTATCTACAATGACAGCTAGATGTGGCATAAGGCTGGACACTTGGGACTGAGAGGATTGGTGAGATTGGGTGAGCAAACGCAGACCCTTTAAAGCAATAATGCATGGCCCCCATTCCATGGGTCCCAACTCTCAAGGATGTAGGGAATATTACTATAGCTATAACATGTACCGGAAACCTAGAGAATGGACACACTGTGAATACAAAGGGTTTCTAAAACTCAAAGAATAGTCCCTCTCCTGGTGCACCGGTTTGACTTTCCAACTGCTTTACTATCAATCTCCCAAATTTGAGAGACAGGCCCTTTAAGCTCCTGGTTCGCACAGGTTGCAAATTTGGCAGAGGATGGAAGGGAAGAGGGAGAACCAATGAGAGAGTAGCTGTTAGGCATTTGGACGGGCACATGTCACTCTAATTTCCCGGCAGGAAGAAGAATTAACCAGAGTCTCAGCCACCCACGGGGAACCAGTGTAGGTCCTGAACCAAAATTTTGGGCTTGAGTACAGCTCACAAAAAACGAGTTGAAAAATGGAGCTCAGGGGCACAGCAATTCACAAACTGGCAGAGTAATAAAGGACAACTATCGTCTAAAAATCTGTTGAGGAAAGGCAAAGATGCGGACTTGAAAGCGAGGCAGAATAGCAGGAAACAGATTTCAAGAGGTACGTTGGAATCGCCTTTAAAGCACAGGAAAAGGGGCACAACTTCGACAATGACGCACTTGGCCAAAAAGGGCGTATGCGTTTTCTCCTGAATATATTCAGGAGAAAACGCATACGCCCTTTTTGGCCAAGCAAGCAAGCGGGCAATGCAAATCTGAACTAGAAAGAAGTATCACTTCCCACCGGTCAAAAGGGACATCCACAAAATGTGTAAAAACCAGAAAGGCAAGACAGGCCCTGGAGAACATGGAGCCTTGTTATGGTGATGGGCAGGATGTAAATTGCCAACTGCCTCACAGTAGGAATGCATTGTGTTCCCTAAAACAGTAAACAACAGAGCTACAGAGCCAAGGGCACTTCCAGTCTAGGGAATATACCTTGGGAAAACTGGAAATCAATAAGAGAGAGCCACCCCCAAATTTAGGGCTGCACTGCTTACAAGAACCACAACTTGGGTACACCTTAAATATCCCAGGAAATATAAAAATGGTTACAAAAACTGTGGTATTTATGTACGATGGAATATCCCTCAGCCATGAAATCAATGTCATAAGACCACGGGCAGCAAAGTGAGTGGATTCATGTACGATGATTCTAAGTGAAATAAGTCACAGAGAAAAAAGAAACTTATCATAAGATATCACTTATGAAGATCCTGTAAACATGGCTACACATGAACTGAGTTAAGAAAGAGAACAGAGTCTCACATTTAGAAAACACTGTGATGCCTGCTTAAGGGGGAAGGAGAGGTGGGGTGATGCGTAAAACCGGAGTTTGATATAAGCAGGGATACCGTTTCTAAAACCAACTTTGGAATAGACAAGACCTACACCTTCCTCAGTGAAAGGGACTCAAAACCCCATATTTCCCGCAGAGGAATAGATCTGACTAGTAAGAATCTTAAAACCCATGTATTGATATGTCTCCGTAAGGGAAACATGTGTGTCTAGACTGGCATAAACATGGCAGCGAGAATCAGCTCAAACCCCCAATAAAAAGGAATTTCAAAAAGAAAACCAAAAAACAGGGAAATTCTTTACAATTCCTTCAGGGTCTCTGATGAAACCTGGAATGACCCTATCTACAAAGACAGCTGGATGTGGCATAAGGCTGGACACTTGGGACTGAGAGGATTGGTGAGATTGGGTGTGCAAACACAGACCCTGTATAGCAATAATGCATGGCCCCCATTCCATGGGTCCCAACTCTCCAGGTTATAGGGAATACTACTACAGCTATAACATGTACGGGAAACCTAGAGAATGGACACACTGTGACTACAAAATGTTTCTAAAACTCAATGAATAGTCCCTCTCCTGGTGCGCCGGTTTGACTTTCCAACTGCTTTACTATCAATCTCCCAAATTGGAGAGACAGCCCCTTTAAGCTCCTGGTTCGCACAGGTTGCCAATTTGGCAGAGGATGGAAAGGAAGAGGGAGAACCAATGACAGCCAGATGTTAGGCATTTGGACGGGCACATGTCACTCTAATTTCCCGGCAGGAAGACTAATTAACCAAAGTCTCACCACCCACCAGTAACCAGTATAGGTCCTGAAACAAAATATTGGACTTGCGTTCAGCTCACAAAAAACGAGTTGACAAATGGAGCTCAGCGGTACAGCAATTCACAAACTGGCAAGGTAGTAATGGACAACTATTGTCCAAAAATCTGTTGAGGGAAGGCAACGAGGCGGACTTGAAAGCGAGGCAGAATAGCAGGAAATAAATTTCAAGAGGTACGATGGAATCGCCTTTAAAGCACAGGAAGAGGGGCACAACTTCGACAATGACGCACCTGGCTAAATATTGCGTATGCGTTTTCTACTGATTATATTCAGGAGAAAACGCATACGCCCTTTTTGGGCAAGCAAGCAAGCGGGCAATGCAAATCTGCACTACAAAGATGTATCACTTCCCACCGGTCAAACGGGACATCCACATAATTTGTAAAAACCAGAAAGGCAAGAGAGGCCATGGAGAACAGGGAGCCTTGTTATGCTGATGGGCGGGAGGTAAATTGCCAACTGCCTCACTGGAGGAGTGCATTGTGTTTCCTAAAACAAGTAAACAACAGAGCTACAGAGCCAAGGGCACTTCCTGTCTAGGGAATATACTTTGGGAAAACTGAAAATCAATAAGACAGAGCCACCCCCAAATTTAGGGCTGCACTGCTTACAAGAACCTGAACTTGGGTACACCTTAAATATCCCAGGAAATATAATAATGGTTCCAAAAACTGTGGTATTTATGTACAATGGAATATCCCTCAGTCATGAAATCAATGTCATAAGACCAGGAGCAGCAAAGTGAGTGGATTCAGGTTCGATGATTCTAAGTGAAATAAGTCACACAGAAAAAGAAACTTATCATAAGATATCACTTATGAAGATCCTGTAAACATGGCTACACATGAACTGAGTTAAGAAAGAGAACAGAGTCTCACATTTAGAAAACACTGTTATGCCTGCTTAAGGAGGAAGCAGAGGTGGGGTGATGCCTAAAACCAGAGTTTGATATAAGCCCGGGTACCGTTTCTAAAACCAACTTTGGAATAGACAATACCTACACCTTCCTCAGTGAAAGGGACTCAAAACCCCATATTTCCTGCAGATGAATAGATCTGTCTTGTAAGAATCTTAAAACCCATGTATTGATATGTCTCTGTAAGGGAAACAAGTGTGTCTAGATTGGCATAAATATGGCAGCGAGAATCAGCTCAAACCCACTATAAAAAGGAATTTCAAAAACAAAACCAAAAAACAGGGAAATTCTTTACAATTCCTTCAGGGTCTCTGATGAAACCTGGATTGACCCTATCTACAATGACAGCTAGATGTGGCATAAGGCTGGACACTTGGGACTGAGAGGATTGGTGAGATTGGGTGAGCAAACGCAGACCCTTTAAAGCAATAATGCATGGCCCCCATTCCATGGGTCCCAACTCTCAAGGATGTAGGGAATATTACTATAGCTATAACATGTACGGGAAACCTAGAGAATGGACACACTGTGAATACAAAGGGTTTCTAAAACTCAAAGAATAGTCCCTCTCCTGGTTCTCCGGTTTGACTTTCCAACTGCTTTACTATCAATCTCCCAAATTGGAGAGACAGCCCCTTTAAGCTCCTGGTTTGCACAGGTTGCCAATTTGGCAGAGCATGGAAGGGAAGAGGGAGAACCAATGACAGCCAGATGTTAGGCATTTGGACGGGCACATGTCACTCTAATTTCCCAGCAGGAAGAAGAATTAACCAGAGTCTCAGCCACCCACCGGGAACCAGTATAGGTCCTGAACCAAAATTTTGGACTTGCGTAGAGCTCACAAAAAACGAGTTGAAAAATGGAGCTCAGGGGCACAGCAATTCACAAACTGGCAGAGTAATAAAGGACAACTATGGTCCAAAAATCTGTTGACGGAAGGCAACGAGGCGGACTTGAAAGCAAGGCAGAATAGAAGGAAACAGATTTCAAGAGGTACGTTGGAATCGCCTTTAAAGCACAGGAAGAGGGGCACAACTTCGACAATGACGCACTGGGCCAAAATGGGCGTATGCGTTTTCTCCTGAATATATTCAGGAGAAAACGCATACGCACTTTTTAGCCAAGCAAGCAAGCGGGCAATGCAAATCTGCACTACAAAGAAGTATCACTTCCCACCGGTCAAAATGGACATCCACAAATGTGTAAAAACCAGAAAGGCAAGACAGGTCCTGGAGAACAGGTAGCCTTGTTATGCTGATGGACGGGATGTAAATTGCAAACTGCCTCACAGGAAGAGTGCATTGCGTTCCATAAAACAAGTAAACAACAGAGCTACAGCGCCAAGGGCACTTCCAGTCTAGGGAATATACCTTGGGAAATCTGAAAATCAATAAGACAGAGCCACCCCCAAATTTAGGGCTGCACTGCTTACAAGAACCTGAACTTGGGTACAACTTAATTATCCCAGGAAATATAAAAATGGTTCCAAAAACTGTGGTATTTATGTACGATGGAATATCCCTAAGTCATGAAATCAATGTCATAAGACCAGGAGCAGCAATGTGAGTGGATTCAGGTACGATGATTCTAAGTGAAATAAGTCACACAGAAAAAGAAACTTATCATAAAATATCACTTACGAATATCCTGTAAACATGGCTACACATGAACTGAGTTAGGAAAGAGAACAGAGTCTCACATTTAGAAAACACTCTTATGCCTGCTTAAGGGGAAAGAGAGGTGGGGTGATGCATAAAACCAGAGTTCGATATAAGCACAGGTACCATTTCTATAACCAACTGTGGAATAGACCAGACCTACACCTTCCTCAGTGAAAGGGACTCAAAACCCCATATTTCGCACAGAGGAATAGATCTGACTAGTAAGAATCTTAAAACCTATGTATTGATATGTCTCTGTAAGGGAATCAAGTGTGTCTAGACTGGCATAAACATGGTAGCGACAAACAGCTCAAACGCACTATAAAAAGTAATTTCAAAAACAAAACCAAAAAACAGGGAAATTCTTTACATTTCCTTCAGGGTCTCTGATGAATCCTGGAATGACCCTATCTACAATGACACCTGGATGTGGCATAAGGCTGGACACTTGGGACAGAGAGGATTGGTGAGATTGGGTGAGCAAATGCAGACCCTTTAAAGCAAAAATGCATGGCCCCCATTCCATGGGTCCCAACTCTCCATGTTGAAGGGAATATTACTACAGCTATAACATGTACGGGAAACCTAGAGAATGGACACACAGTGAATACAAAATGTTTCTAAAACTCAACAAGTAGTCCCTCTCCTGGTGCTCCGCTTTGACTTTCCAACTGCTTTACTATCAATCTCCCAACTTGGCGAGACAACCCGTTTAACCTCCTGGTTCGCACAGGTTGCCAATTTGGCAGAGGTTGGAAGGGAAGAGGGAGAACCAATGAGAGAGTAGCTGTTAGGCATTTGGACGGGTACATGTCACTCTAATTTCCCGGCAGGAAGAAGAATTAACCAGAGACTCAGCCACCCACCGGGCACCAGTATAGGTCCTGAACCAAAATTTTGGACTTGCGTACAGCTCACAAAAAACGAGTTGAAAAATGGAGCTCAGGGGCACAGCAATTCACAAACTGGCAGAGTAATAAAGGACAACTATCGTCCAAAAATCTGTTGACGGAAGGCAACGAGGCGGACTTGAAAGCGAGGCAGAATAGCAGGAAGCAGATTTCAAGAGGTACGTTGGAATCGCCTTTAAAGCACAGGAAGAGGGGCACAACTTCGACAATGATGCACTTGGCCAAAAAGGGCGTATGCGTTTTCTCCTGAATATATTCAGGAGAAAACGCATACGCCCTTTTTGGCCAAGCAAGCAAGCGGGCAATGCAAATCTGCACTACAAAGAAGTATCACTTCCCACCGGTCAAAAGGGACATCCACAAAATGTGTAAAACCAGAAAGGCAAGACAGGCCCTGGAGAACAGGGAGCCTTGTTATGCTGATGGGCGGGATGTAAATTGCCAACTGCCTCACTGGAGGAGTGCACTGCCTTCCCTAAAACAAGTAAACAACAGAGCTACAGAGCCAAGGGCACTTCCAGTCTAGGGAATATCCCTTGGGAAATCTGAAAATCAATAAGACAGAGCCACCCCCAAATTTAGGGCTGCACTGCTTACAAGAACCACAACTTGGGTACACCTTAAATATCCCAGGAAATATAAAAATGGTTACAAAAACTGTGGTATTTATGTACGATGGAATATCCCTCAGTCATGAAATCAATGTCATAAGACCAGGAGCAGCAAAGTGAGTGGATTCAGGTACGATGATTCTAAGTGAAATAAGTCACACAGAAAAAGAAACTTATCATAAGATATCACTTATGAAGATCCTGTAAACATGGCTACACATGAACTGAGTTAGGAAAGAGAACAGATTCTCACATTTAGAAAACACTCTTTTGCCTGCTTAAGGGGGAAAGAGAGGTGGGGTGATGCATAAAACCAGAGTTTGACATAAGCACAGGTACCATTTCTAAAACCAACTTTGGAATAGACAAGACCTACACCTTCCTCAGTGAAAGGGACTCAATACCCCATATTTCCCTCAGAGGAATAGATCTGACTAATAAGAAACTTAAAACCTATGTATTGATATGTCTATGTAAGGGAATCAAGTGTGTCTAGACTGGCATAAACATGGCAGCGAGAATCAGGTCAAACCCACTATGAAAAGGAAATTCATAAACAAAACCAATAAACAGGGAAATTCTTTACAATTCCTTCAGTTTCTCTGATGAATCCTGGAATGACCCTATCTACAATGACAGCTAGATGTGGCATAAGGCTGGACACTTGGGACTGAGAGGTTTGGTGAGATTGGGTGAGCAAATGCAGACCGTTTAAAGCAAAAATGCATGGCCACCATCCCATGGGTCCCAACTCTCCATGTTGAAGGTAATAGTACTACAGCTCTAACATGTACGGGAAATCTAGAGAATAGACACACTGTGAATACAAAAGTTTTCTAAAACTCAACGAGTAGTCCCTCTCCTGGTGCTCTGGTTTGACTTTCCAACTGCTTTACTATCAATCTCCCAACTTGGAGAGACAACCCCTTTAACCTCCTGGTTTGCACAGGTTCCCAATTATGCAGAGGAGGGAAGGGACGAGGGAGAACCAATGAGACACTAGCTGTTAGACATTTGGACGGGCACATGTCACTCTAATTTCGCGGCAGGAAGAAGAATTAACCAGAGTCTCAGCCACCCACCGGGAACCAGTAGAGGTCCTGAACCAAAATTTTGGACTTTCGTACAGCTCACAAAAAACGAGTTGAAAAATGGAGCTCAGGGGCACAGCATTTCACAAACTGGCAGAGTAATAAAGGGCAACTATCGTCCAAAAATCTGTTGAGGGAAGTCAGCGAGGCGGATTTGAAAGAGAGACAGAATATCAGGAAACAGATTTTAAGAGGTACGTTGGAATCGCCTTTAAAGCACAGGAAGAGGGGCACAACTTCGACAATGACGCACTTGGCCAAAAAGGGCGTATGCGTTTTCTCCTGAATATATTCAGGAGAAAACGCATACGCCCTTTTTGGCCAAGCAAGCAAGCGGGCAATGCAAATCTGCACTACAAAGAAGTATCACTTCCCACCGGTCAAAAGGGACATCCACAAATGTGTAAAATCCAGAAAGGCAAGACAGGCCCTGGAGAACAGGGAGCCTTGTTATGCTGATGGGCGGGATGTAAATTGCAAACTGCCTCACTGGAGTAGTGCATTGCGTTCCCTAAAACAAGTAAACAACAGAGCTACAGAGCCAAGGACACTTCCAGTCTAGGGAATGTACCTTGGGAAAACTGAAAATCAATAAGACAGAGCAACACCCAAATTTAGGGCTGCACTGCTTACAAGAACCTCAACTTGGATACCCCTTTAATATCCAAGGAAATATAAAAATGGTTCAAAAAATATTGGTATTTATGTACGATGGAATATCCCTCAGCTATGAAATCAATGTCATAAGACAAGGAGCACCAAAGTGAGTGGATTCAGGTACGATGATTCTAAGTGAAATAAGTCAGACAGAAAAACAAACTTATCATAAGATATCACATATGAAGATCCTGTAAACATGGCTACACATGAACTGAGTTAGGAAAGAGAACAGAGTCTCACATTTAGAAAACACTCTTATGCCTGCTTAAGGGGAAAGGAGAGGTGGGGTGATGCATAAAACCAGAGTTTGATATAAGCACAGGTATCATTTCTAAAACCAACTGTGGAATAGACAAGGCCTACACCTTCCTCAGTGAAAGGGACTCAAAACACCATATTTCCCGCAGAGGAATAGATCTGACTAGTAAGAATCTTAAAACCTATGTATTGATATATCTCCGTAAGGGAATCAGGTGTGTCTAGACTGGCATAAACATGTCAGCGAGAATCAGCTCAAACCCACTATAAAAAGGAATTTCAAAAACAAAACCAATAAACAGGGAAATTCTTTACAATTCCTTCAGGGTCTCTGATGAAACCTGGAATGACCCTATCTACAATGACAGCTCGATGTGGCATAAGGCTGGACACTTGGGACTGAGAGGATTGGTGAGATTGGGTGAGCAAATGCAGACCCTTTAAAGCAAAAATGCATGGCCCCCATTCCATGGGTCCCAACTCTCCATGTTGAAGGTAATATTACTACAGCTATAAAATGTACGGGAAACCTAGAGAATGGACACACTGTGAATACAAAAGTTTTCTAAAACTCAGCGAATAGTCCCTCTCCTGGTGCTCTGGTTTGACTTTCCAACTACTTTACTATCAATCTCCCAAATTGGAGAGACAGCCCCTTTAAACTTCTGGTTCACACAGGTTGTCAATTTGGCAGAGGATGGAAGGGAAGAGGGAGAACCAATGAGAGAGTAGCTGTTAGGCATTTGGACGGGCACATGTCACTCTAATTTCCCGGCAGGAAGAAGAATTAACCAGAGTCTCAGCCAACCACCGGGAACCAGTATAGGTTCTCAACCAAAATTTTGGACTTGCGTACAGCTCACAAAAAAGGAGTTGAATAATTGAGCTCAGAGGCACAGCAATTCACAAACTGGCAGAGTAATAAAGGACAACTATCGTCCAAAAATCTGTTGAGGGAAGGCAACGAGTCGGACTTGAAAGCGAGGCAGAATAGCAGGAAACAGATTTCAAGAGGTACGTTGGAATCGCCTTTAAAGCACATGAAGAGGACCACAACATCGACAATGCCGCACTGGGCCAAAAAGGGCGTATGCGATTTCTCCTGAATATATTCCTGAATATATTCAGGAGGAAACGCATACGCCCTTTTTGGCCAAGCAAGCAAGCGGGAAATGCTAATCTGCACTACAAAGAAATATCACTTCCCACCGGTCAAAAGGGACATCCACAAAATATGTAAAAACCAGAAAGGCAAGACAGGCCCTGGAGAACAGGGAGCCTTTTTATGCTGATGGGCGGGATGTAAATTGCCAACTGCCTCACTGAAGGAGTGTACCTTGTTCCCAAAAACAAGAAAACAACAGAGCTACAGAGCCAAGGGCACTTCCAGTCTAGGGAATATACCATGGGAAAACTGAAAATCAATAAGACAGAGCCACCCCCAAATTTAGGGCTGCACTGCATACAAGAACCTCAACTTGGGTACACCTTAAATATCCCAGGCAATATAAAAATGGTTCATAAAATTGTTGTACTTATGTACGATGGAATATCCCTCAGCCATGAAATCAATGTCATAAGACCAGGAGCAGCAAAGTGAGTGGATTCAGGTACGATGATTCTAAGTGAAGTCACACAGGAAAAGAAACTTATCATAAGATATCACTTATGAAGATCCTGTAAACATGGCTACACATGAAATGAGTTAAGAAAGAGAACAGAGTCTCACATTTAGAAAACACTGTTATGCCTGCTTAAGGCGGGAGGAGAGGTGGGGAGATGCATAAAACCAGAGTTTGATATAAGCACAGGTACCGTTTGTAAAACCAACTTTGGAATAGACAAAACCTACACCTTCCTCAGTGAAAGGGACTCAAAACCCCATATTTCCCGCAGAGGAATAGATCTGACTAGTAACAATCCTAAAACTTATGTATTGATATGTCTCCGTAAGAGAATCATGTGTGTATACTGGCATAAACATGGCAGCGAGAATCAGCTCAAACCCACTATAAAAAGGAATTTCAAAAACAAAACCAAAAAACAGGGAAATTGTTTACAATTCCTTCAGGGTCTCTGATGAAACCTGGAATGACCCTATCTACAATGACAGCTGGCTGTGGCATAATGCTGGACACTTGGGAATGACAGGATTGGTGAGATTGGGTGAGCAAATGCAGACCCTTTAAAGGAAAAATGCATGTCCCCCATTCCATGGGTCCCAACTCTCCTTGTTGAAGCGAATATTGGTACAGCTATAACAAGTACGGGAAACCGAGAGAATGGACACAATGTAAATACAAAAGGTTTCTAAACCTCAACGAGTAGTCCCTCTCCTGGTGCTCTGGTGTGACTTTCCAACTGCTTTACTATCAATCTCCCAACTTGGAGAGACAACCCCTTTAACCTCCTGGTTCGCACAGGTTGCCAATTTGGCAGAGGATGGAAGGGAAGAGGGAGAATCAATGATAGAGTAGCTGTTAGGCATTTGGACGGGCACATGTCACTCTAATTTCCCGGCAGGAAGAATAATTAACCAGAGTCTCAGCCACCATCCAGGAACCAGTATAGGTCCTGAACCAAAATTTTGGACTTGCGTACAGCTCACAAAAAACGAGTTGAATAATTGAGCTCAGGGGCACAGCAATTCACAAACTGGCAGAGTAATAAAGGACAACTATCGTCCAAAAATCTGTTGAGGGAAGGCAAAGAGGCGGACTTGAAAGCGAGGCAGAATAGTAGGAAACAGATTTCAAGAGGTACGTTGGATTCACCTTTAAAGCACAGGAAGAGGGGCACAACTTCGACAATGACGCACTGGGCCAAAAAGGGCGTATGCGTTTTCTCCTGAATATATTCAGGAGAAAACGCATACGCCCTTTTTGGCCAAGCAAGCAAGCGGGCAATGCAAATCTGCACTACAAAGAAGTATCACTTCCCACCGGTCAAAAGGGACATCCACAAATGTGTAAAATCCAGAAAGGCAAGACAGGCCCTGGAGAACAGGGAGCCTTGTTATGCTGATGGGCGGGATGTAAATTGCAAACTGCCTCACTGGAGTAGTGCATTGCGTTCCCTAAAACAAGTAAACAACAGAGCTACAGAGCCAAGGACACTTCCAGTCTAGGGAATGTACCTTGGGCAAACTGAAAATCAATAAGACAGAGCAACACCCAAATTTAGGGCTGCACTGCTTACAAGAACCTCAACTTGGATACCCCTTTAATATCCAAGGAAATATAAAAATGGTTCAAAAAATATTGGTATTTATGTACGATGGAATATCCCTCAGCTATGAAATCAATGTCATAAGACAAGGAGCACCAAAGTGAGTGGATTCAGGTACGATGATTCTAAGTGAAATAAGTCAGACAGAAAAACAAACTTATCATAAGATATCACATATGAAGATCCTGTAAACATGGCTACACATGAACTGAGTTAGGAAAGAGAACAGAGTCTCACATTTAGAAAACACTCTTATGCCTGCTTAAGGGGAAAGGAGAGGTGGGGTGATGCATAAAACCAGAGTTTGATAAAAGCACAGGTACCATTTCTAAAACCAACTGTGGAATAGACAAGACCTACACCTTCCTCAGTGAATGGGACTCAAAACCCCATATTTCCCGCAGAGGAATAGATCTGACTAGGAAGAATCATAAAACCTATGTATTGATATGTCTCCGTAAGGGAATCAGGTGTGTCTAGACTGGCATAAACATGGCAGCAAGAATCAGCTCAAACCCAGTATAAAATGGAATTTCAAAAACAAAACCAATAAACAGGGAAAATCTTTACAATTCCTTCAGGGTCTCTCATGAACCCTGGAATGACCCTATCTACAATGACAGCTGGATAAGGCATAAGGCTGGACACTTGGGACTGAGAGGATTTTTGAGATTGGTTGAGCAATAGCAGACCCTTTAAAGCAAAAATGCATGGCACCCATTCCATGGGTCCCAACTCTCAATGTTGAAGGGAATATTACTACAGCTATAACATATACGGGAAACCTAGAGAATGGACACACTGTGAATACAAAAGGTTTCTAAAACTCAACGAGTAGTCCCTCTCCTGGTGCTCAGGTTTGACTTTCCAACTGCTTTACTATCAATCTCCCAACTTGGAGAGACAACCACTTTAACCTCCTGGTTCGCACAGGTTGCCCATTTGGCAGAGGATGGAAGGGAAGAGGGAGAACCAATGAGAGAGTAGCTGTTAGGCATTTGGACGGGCACATGTCACTCTAATTTCCCGGCAGGAAGAAGAATTAACCAAAGTCTCAGAAACCCACCGGGAACCAGTATGGATCCTGAACCAAAATTTTGGACTTGCGTAGAGCTCACAAAATACGAGTTGAATAATTGAGCTCAGGGGCACAGCAATTCACAAACTGGCAGAGTAATAAAGGACAACTATCGTCCAAAAATCTGTTGAGGGTAGGCAACGAGGCAGACTTGAAAGTGAGACAGAATAGCAGGAAACAGATTTCAAGAGGTACGTTGGAATCGCCTTTAAAGCATAGGAAGAGGGGCACAACTTCAACAATGACGCACTTGGCCAAAAAGGGCATTAGCGTTTTCTCCTGAATATATTCAGGAGAAAACGCATACGCCCTTTTTGGCCAAGCAAGCAAGTGGGGAATGCAAATCTGCACTACAAAAATATCACTTCCCACCGGTCAAAAGGGACATCCACAAAATGTGTAAAAACGAGAAAGGCAAGACATGCCCTGGAGAACAGGGAGCCTTGTTATGCTGATGGGCGGGATGTAAATTGCCAACTGCCTCACTGGAGGAGTGTATTGTGTTCCCTAAAACAAATAAACAACAGAGCTACAGAGCCAAGTGCACTTCCAGTCTAGGGAATATACCTTGGGAAAACTGAAAATCAATAAGACAGAGCCACCCCCAAATTTAGGGCTGCACTGCTTACAAGAACCTCAACTTGGGTACACCTTAAATATCCCAGGAAATATAAAAATGGTTCAGAAAATTGTGGTACTTATGTACGTTGGAATATCCCTCAGCCATGAAATCAATGTCATAAGTCCAGGAGCAGCAAAGTGAGTGGATTCAGGTACGATGATTCTAAGTGAAGTCACACAGAAAAAGAAACTCATCATAAGATATCACTTATGAAGATCCTGTATCATGGCTACACATGAAATGAGTTAAAAAAGAGAACAGAGTTTCACATTTAGAAAACACTGTTATGCCTGCTTAAGGGGGGAGGAGAGGTGGGGTGATGCATAAAACCAGAGTTTGATATAAGCACAGGTACCGTTTGTAAAACCAACCGTGGAATAAACAAGACCTACACGTTCCTCAGTGAAACGGACTCAAAACGCAATATTTCCCGCAGAGGAATACATCTGACTAGTAACAATACTAAAACTTATGTATTGATATGGCTCCGTAAGGGAATCAAGTGTGTAGACTGGCATAAACATGGCAGCAAGAATCAGCTCAAACCCACTATAAAAAGTAATTTCAAAAACAAAACCAAAAAACAGGGAAAATCTTTTCAATTCCTTCAGGGTCTCTGATGAAACCTGGAATGACCCTATCTACAATGACTGCTGGATGTGGCATAAGGCTGGACACTTGGGACTGATAGGATTCGTGAGATTGGGTGAGCAAATGCAGACCCTTTAAAGCAAAAATGCATGGCCCCCATTCCATGGGTCCCAACTCTCCATGTTGAAGGGAATATTACTACAGCTATAACATGTACGGGAAACTTACAGAATGGACACACAGTTAATACAAAAGGTTTCTAAAACTCAACGAGTAGTCCCTCTCCTGGTGCTCTGGTTTGACTTTCCAAATGCTTTACTATCAATCTCCCAACTTGGAGAGACAACCACTTTAACCTCCTGGTTCGCAAAGGTTGCCAATTTGCAAGAGGATGGAAGGGAAGAGGGAGAACCAATGAGAGAGTAGCTGTTAGGCATTTGGACGGGCACATGTCACTCTAATTTCCCGGCAGGAAGAAGAATTAACCAGAGTCTCAGCCACCATCCAGGAACCAGTATAGGTCCTGAACCAAAATTTTGGACTTGCGTACAGCTCACAAAAAACGAGTTGAATAATTGAGCTCAGGGGCACAGCAATTCACAAACTGGCAGAGTAATAAAGGACAACTATCGTCCAAAAATCTGTTGAGGGAAGGCAAAGAGGCGGACTTGAAAGCGAGGCAGAATAGTAGGAAACAGATTTCAAGAGGTACGTTGGATTCACCTTTAAAGCACAGGAAGAGGGGCACAACTTCGACAATGACGCACTGGGCCAAAAAGGGCGTATGCGTTTTCTCCTGAATATATTCAGGAGAAAACGCATACGCCCTTTTTGGCCAAGCAAGCAAGCGGGCAATGCAAATCTGCACTACAAAGAAGTATCACTTCCCACCGGTCAAAAGGGACATCCACAAATGTGTAAAAACCAGAAAGGCAAGACAGGCCCTGGAGAACATGGAGCCTTGTTATGCTGATGGGTGGGATGTAAATTTCCAACTGGCTCACTGGAGGAGTGCATTGCGTTCCCAAAAACAAGAAAACAACAGAGCAACAGAGCCAAGGGCACTTCCAGTCTAGGGAATACACCTTGGGAAAACTGAAAATCAATAAGACAGAGCAACCCCAAATTTAGGACTGCACTGCTTACAAGAACCTCAACTTGGGTACACCTTAAATATCCCAGGAAATATAAAAATGGTTCAAAAAATTGTGGTACTTATGTACGATGGAATATCCCTCAGCCATGAAATCAATGTCATAAGACCAGGAGAAGCAAAGTGAGTGAATTCAGGTACGATGATTCTAAGTGAAATAAGTCACACAGAAAAAGAAACTTATCATAAGATATCACTTATGAAGATCCTGTAAACATGGCTGCACATGAACTGAGTTAGGAAAGAGAATTCAGTCTCACATTTAGAAAACACTCTTATGCCTGCTTAAGGGGGAATGAGAGGTGGGGTGATGCATAAAACCAGAGTTTGACATAAGCACAGGTACCATTTCTAAAAACAACTTTGAAATAGACAACACCTACACCTTCCTCAGTGAAAGGGACTCAAAACCCCATATTTCCCGCAGAGGAATAGATCTGACTAGTAAGAATCTTCAAACCTATGTATTGATATGTCTCTGTAAGGGAATCAAGTGTGTCTAGACAGGCATAAACATGACAGCGAGAATCAGCTCAAAGCCACTATAAAAAGGAATTTCGAAAACAAAACCAAAAAACAGGGAAATTCTTTACATTTCCTTCAGGGTCTCTGATGAAACCTGGAATGACCCTATCTACAATGATAGCTGGATGTGGTATAAGGCTGGACACTTGGGACTGGGAGG